>NW_015505700.1:1156458-1211442 GCF_001515645.1 Sinocyclocheilus grahami
TGCAACAGTAGTCTAAATAATGATGAAATGTGAGCTAACCATGCCTGAATAATGTTGTGTAATGCACCATGTGTGTCATATTATTGTTTTATGTTCCCAGGACATATTCAATGCATTCATAAAACAGAACCCAGTTCTGGTGCATCAGCTGCCGTGCTTCTGGAACGTACAGTTATCGGATCACACTCGCTCTGAACAGTGCTACACCGAGGTGTCGGATCTAAAGGTAACACTATATTTGAAGAATTTTTTAGGGTACAAACGACCAATTTAACCCAGAGGAACTAAGACTAATGATTTGCTCAAAGGGGCCCTTAATTGGTTCAGGCTTTGAAAAAATTCACTGTGTTTCTTTTACAAATTGTCTCTAATGCAAATGTTCGCCCAACCGTCACATTCATTTCCTTTCAAATTTCCATTTTAGTATGGAAATGATGTCTTTGAAGTTGTTTGTTGCTCAGTTTGATTATTTCCTCCTGCAGGTCATTCACTGGAACTCTCCTAAAAAGCTGAGGGTAAAAAACAAGCACGTGGAGTTTTTCCGTAATCTTTACTTGACGTTCCTGGAGTACGATGGGAATCTTCTGCGACGGGAACTCTTCGGCTGTCCCAGTCAGGCCAGCTCTGAGAGCACAGTGGTGAGTTATGCTACGTTTACACGACAACGATGTAGTCAAAAACGGAAAAGTTTTTCCCTTGTGTTTTTAAAAAGTTTCACGTATACACGACAACGTTTTCAAAACGATTCGTGTTTACACATATGCGCGAAAACGGCCAAAAACGCAGTATTACATATGTCAGGCCAGTAGTTGGCGCTGTCACCTTGTTAGTAAACAGTACCTGTAGTGAAGTGATGATTATATGATGTATATGATGCATCTCCGCTGTTGGTTGTAATATCGGTGAAGTAAATCCACACTTTGCTGAAGAAGCATTAGAAAACCCTTGAGCAGCAACAACAGTACCATATACTCAGCCATTGTTGTGTATGTTTGATCGCACCTGCCTTTAAAATCGACACGTACTGCGCATGTCTGCATACCTAACACGTACTACGCACGTGCATGACGTCACCGTTTTCAAAGATTTAGCTTTTTGGGTGTTTACACGGAAATGATAACGGTGGGGTTTTCTAAAACTTGCACTTTGAAACCCGTTTTAAAAAATGTGCGTTTTCAGTCCCCAAAACGCCGTTGTCGTGTAAACGAACAGTCAAAACGCATAAAAAGTTTCCCGTGTTTGGCTGAAAATGTTGTCGTGTAAACGGCCCCTTAGTTTAGTAATAGATTATGCAGTGTTATGCAAATACCTTATTCTTGGAGTAGCATGCAGATAACGACTCATGACAAATATAACATAAATTCTTAAAGTACACAATAAAATACATATACATCTTAGAAATGGACTGTATATCTGACAGTCCTGGGCTACGGAAGCCTGTTTCTGCCTGAAATAATAAATTTCTAATTAGTAATTTATAAGTAATAAAAATACTAAGATTGCCACATATAAATTAATTTCCGAGACATAAACACTAAATTGTCAAATGGTAACTCTGAGAAGAAAAGTCAGAATTGTGATATATAAAAGGGTAACTGCAAAAATGTAAAAAAAAAAAAATCTAAATTTATCAGATAAAGAGTCACAATTAAAAAATAATAATTAGTTAGTTAGTTCATTAATTAATTAATTAAATTTAATTTAAAATATTTGAATTCTGAATTCCGGAAAAAAAAAAAAAAAGTAAAAAAAAAGTCAGAATTGCAAAATGTAAATCAGAATTGCAAAAAAAAGGGATAATTCTTATTTAATATTTGCGTCTATATCTTACAATTCTAAGAAAACTATTTATTGTATCTCGAGCATCTCAGAATTGTGAGATAAAAAGTTGCAATACCCTTTTTTTCTTTTCATGTTGGAAACGGGCTTCCATAGTCAACAGCAAAGAAAGAAAGAAAGAAAGAAAGAAAAAATTATTGATTGATTGATTTATGGTTGATTGATTGATTTATGTCACATGTCATCGTACTTTCTTCCTGTCAATCATTTTGCACTGTTACACAGTCATGCGAGAAAGCTATTTTTTGACAACTAATTCACTGTTCAGGTTTACTGATAATCAGATGGCACTTCTTTTTTATTTTCCCTACCTGTGCCTCTGCTCTGCTCTGCTCTGTATATGGTGGGTGGAGTTTTTGAAAAATGGGGCGTGGCTTCCAGCACCTTGAAACTGCTGACCTCAATACCTTTACTTTATAGAGAAGACTTTATATTCCTAAACGGCATAATTCTAAATAAGTAATGAATCCCAGGGTCTAAAAGTAGCTCGGCCTTGGATGTGTACAAGGAAAAAGTGTTTCATAAAGTCTCGAAGGGCAACTCGACCAGAGCCTGCTTGATGTGTCCTGCTCAGCACAGCTGATAAAACACATTCTTCTTTGTTTCCAGCTTCAGCAAGCACTAGAGGAGTTAGATGAGGACGACCAGTGCTATGATTTCCGGAGGGAGCGAATCATGGTGCACAGGGTACATCTGTACTTCCTGCAGTATGAATACACACCTACAGATGACGGCACGGACATCACGCTGGTCGCACAGTTCTCCATGGACAGGTGAGGATGACAGACTGTCCAAATGAGTCTACCGTCACGTTTAGGCCACTCATGCTCATGCCAAGGCAATTTAATTACAGACCTGTCAAATATGATGTTGTGTTTAATGAACCCTGTGCAGCACTCTGATTAAAATGAGAATAGATTACTACAAGCATTGCCAGTTAATAACATTTTCAAAACAGGACGATCATTGTTAACTAAAATGAAAACTGTTAAATGTTTTTGTTAATTGAAACGAAGCTGAAATAAAATAAATATAAATATTAGATAAAACATTTTTTTCATTGAGTAGCCAATGCAACATCTCTGAGTTTTTTAGTTTAGGCGGAAGCACTTAACTAAACTTAAACTAAAACTTAAATAATAAAGCTAATTTATAAAAACGTATTATATTATAGACTTAGTATAAAAAAAAATATTAAAATAAAACTAAAATAAAAAATAAATTAAAACTGAATAGTAATATTTAACATAAACAAATACGAATAAGAAAATGCGCATAAGAAAAATACTATAAAATAAGAAACATTTAAATAAAAAATGAAAGCATAAAAAATACAAATAAATTCTTACAATTTTAAATGATTGATAATTTTTCTATTAATATTTAAAATATTAATAAAAACCATAATAGTATATAAATAATACTAAAATAACACTGCTTTAAAACATGTTGAACCCTCTTGTTATTTTCAGATCAAATTTATTTTAGGGTTGCTGATTTAATGTGATTAGTTAATTAAAAAAATATAAATATATATATTTTGCAAACAGAAAAATTGACAAGGATTGGTTATGAAATAAATGATTTAAATAATAATTAATTATATCAAATTTTGCTTTTGTGATTAATTCAATTAATTAATTTCCTTGTCATTTATTTAATTCACTTAAAAATGTATTTAACTGAAGGCCCTACTTTCTTTTTGTTCTTTTTGTTACTCTAGTAAGAGTAGGAAAATAATCATCTTTTCAGCAAGAAAATAATAACTATTATATTCAATTTAGAGTCTTTTAAGTCTTTCCACTGAGCTATTTAACACAAGCTTTTTGATATCACTGAAGCCTCTGTTTTATCATGAAGGAGTCCCGGCATTTTCAGAAGGGTGATTGTTATGCAGGATAGCAGCTTTGTTTGTGTTTGAAACAAGTATCAACTAGAAGCGCTTGACGTAGTGAAGATCAGAGCATCCCATACTAGCTACTGAAAGCTTGCCCTGGAGGTTTCAAAAATGTATCAGAAAGAGCCCATAATCTTGCCTCACTTCAGTTACTGCCCAAAATGTAACCAGAGTCGCTTTGTATCTGTCCACAGACTGCAGATGCTGGAGGCCATCTGTAAACACTGGGAGGGCCCCATTAGTTTGGCCCTGTACATGTCTGATGCCGAGGCCCAGCAGTTCCTGCGTTACGCTCAGGCCTCTGAAGTCCTCAAGAACCGTAAGAATGTGGGCTATCATATCGTCTATAAGGAGGGTCAGTTCTACCCTGTCAATCTGGTACGCAATGTGGCGCTCCGCAACGTCAACACACCCTACGTTTTTCTGACTGATGTGGATTTTCTGCCCATGTACGGCCTCTACGATTACCTCAGGTAAGCTGTGGATTTCTTATGAATGGTCTGTTAATGTACTGGTTCCAGTTCTGTAATATATCTGTGTTTTTTTACTTAGAAAAAGTATAGTCCAACTGGACATGGCCAATACAAAGAAGGCTCTGGTTGTGCCCGCCTTTGAGACGCTGAGATATCGCCTCTCCTTCCCCAAATCCAAGGCCGAGCTGCTGTCTATGCTGGACATGGGGACTCTCTACACCTTCAGGTACAGTAGACATTCAAAATAGTCATCTCATTAACAATCTCCAGGGTGTTTAGAATTGATATTAAGGTAAATGACAAATAAGAGTGTCCCCAATAAAGAAAAGGGAAGTTCTTGCAGAAATTCCCACGTGCCACATTTTTACAAATGTGATTTTGAAAAACCTTTATGTTCAAAATGTTCAAATATATTCATTTACTGCTCTCCTAAACTATAGGTATCACGTCTGGACAAAGGGTCACGCACCAACCAATTATGCCAAGTGGAGAACAGCCACGACGCCATACAAGGTGGAGTGGGAGGCAGATTTTGAGCCGTATGTTGTGGTGCGACGAGACTGTCCTGAGTATGACCAGAGATTTGTTGGCTTTGGCTGGAACAAAGTATCCCATATCATGGAGCTTGATGCTCAGGTAAGTTTTTTAAGACATTTGGCATGTTTCTACTACCAGTTCAAGTGTCCCTAACCTGTCACATTTCCTCGTTCTAAAGGAGTACGATCTTATTGTGTTACCAAATGCCTTCATGATCCACATGCCCCACGCGCCCAGCTTTGACATCTCAAAGTTTCGCTCCAGTCCGAGTTACCGCTACTGCTTGTCGACTCTGAAGGACGAGTTCCACCAAGACCTTTCTCGGAAGTACGGTTCTGCTGCTCTCAAGTACCTCACAGCACAGAGGAACATCTGAAAATGGTTTCAAATGTACTTCAGCACACAGGAGAATGGCTCGGTCTAGTCATTTGAGGCTCAACAGCCAACATGCTGCTCTGCTACATGTCACGGTGTCTAGAGGAACGAAGCTGAAGCCCACGTCTCTGCTGAAGACTATGAAATCAAAGCTTTAATTCTTCTTTTTGATAAGTCATACAGCAGAGAACCGTGAAAACCAATGATATCAGACTGGTGGCGAAAACTCGACCAAACATGCTTGAACTGCTTAAAAGTGCAACAAAAGACATTGGTAGACGTTTGCCATGACCTACTTGCTTTATAGCCTAAAACGAACGGTCACGATAAAGACCTTTTTTGACAATCAGGGCTTTTTCTTCACTAAAGATCTACAGCTAGCGGTCCATGGCGCTACGCAGCTTTGAACCTTCTGAAACCATTCGATGGAGTATCGAAAGGACGAGAACTGAATGAGCTTTCCAAAGACTCTTCTGCTGGACTGAAGTGTGGGGAGGCCATCAAGACGAGGGACTTTTAAGCCTTATGATTTCACGGATATTTAAAATATTTAAAAATATTTTTCTTTGTTTTTAATGAAGACAAAACAGCCTACAGCCTACGTATGTTTTACAATATAAAATCGAAAATCGCATTATTTTTCAATTTAGAAACACTGATTTGCTTGTAGCGAGGTTGAATGCTCGATAGGGGTGCGAGGTTTCGGTGAGAAATGATCAGCGTGTTTAACTGCTGCGTTTAGAATTGTCACATAACAAATGGCGCATATTATGACGTGCTTAAACATAGTGTATACCAGGACGCTTTCCTGCCCTGAACTCAAATCACTTTTAAAAAAAAAATAAAAAAATAAAATTTGCACTACATACTGTTACAAAAACATGATTATATGTACATTTTGCATTGAGATCCATCCAAGGGACCAGTAAAAAAAAAAGCATCCGTTAACACTTCCTGTTATTGAAAACAAATATTTATCTTGTAAAATGTCACATTCTGGTCAGCCCTGAAATAAGAATTCAATGTTCAATTCAGCATCAGTCACTCAAAGATGTATTTGTAAAAAAAAAAAAAAATACGTGAAAGGTTGTACGATCCATTGTACCAGTCGCAATGTAATTCCCAATGTGTCCTGTCTTTATAAAGAAACGCTCCTCCAGGTCATATTGAGTTGACCCCTCACACACCACCCATGCCCTTCCGCTCCATCAGACTGCAGATTTACGGTAAATACCCGTGCCTTTGCTGTGTTGCGAAAACTGGATATTGATTGTACTACTGTACGCATCAGCGGGGCCTGCAAGAATACAGGTACTCTATTTATTATTGTTGACTTAAATCAATCATATTTTTCTATGTAGGGGACAAAGTGCTTTAAATAAATTCTCCCTGTTTCTATAGTTTGTCAAAGTTCTTGTGCTTTTTATTTTGCAAGAGGAGATGAGTCACACGTTGCTTTGTCCTATCTTTGAGTTTGTTGTAGGATTCACTGGTGACTCATAGTTAGGAGGTCTACAATGCAGGGCAGTGCTGATAAGAAAAAAGCATTACCTTGTCACATTTTTTTCTCCTCCACACTAATCTCACAAAGAAGTATGCTAAAAGAGAATTTTATGCCAAAAAAGGGGGATTTTTTCGACAGCTCTTTATAACAACTGTTCATAGACCAGATCTGTCAGGTTAATCATAAAAACAACAACGTAATATTAGTCAGTGTCTTTAGTCATACAAAAAAAAATGAATGTATTGTATTGAATGTGCACTTGTACTTCAAATCTTATATAAGGACATTTACAGTGGTGGCCAAAATTATTAGAACACCTGACAGATCTGAAAATATTGACCTTTTTTGCCTCCAAAACATGATTTCATTTCATAATGTTCATGAAACATGCAGATGGTTGCTCTGAGCACAACAAATATCAGATGAAGTGAGTCGTACTGCTTTTATTCACTTTTACCTTTAGTATTTGGTACGTCCACCTTTTGCAGCAATTACAGCAGCACATCTCTATGGCATGAAGTCATTATATTTCCTAAGAACGTCAACACTAATGTTATCTCATGCCTCCTGCAACTCAAGCCAAAGGCTTTCCTTTGAATGTACAATAGATCTGTCCAGTTTATTTTCCAACTCACCCCAAAATTCCTCGATGGGTTTGAGGTCCGGACTTTGAGGGAGCCAGTCCATCATTTTCAGTGTTCCAGCAGAAATAGTTTGTTTTATGGGTATTGTAATGGCCAATTCAACAAAAACAACTCATAGCTCTTAAATATGCCAAGTGTTCTAATAATTTTGGCCACCGCTGTAAGTGTACTTAAAGTACATTGTCATGACTGTTAACACAATTAAGTACACTTAAAAAGTAAATTTCAAATCATTATGTTTTTATAAACGTACACATTTTGATATGTTGACTAACATACTAAATTACATGACGTGCTTGATTATAAATTTAACTGTATTTTATTATTTGATGTTACATTGAAACTTACCGCTAACAGCTGTAACTTCATCTTTGGAAATGTGTGATTACAAATATATTTAAATATATAACATGCAAATTTCAATAAAATTGCATTAAAGGAATATTTCCCCCAGAGGCCTCAAACCATCCAAGATGTAGATAAGTTTGTTTCTTCATCATAACAGATTTGGAGACAAGTAGCGTCACTTGCTCACCAAAGAATCCTCTGCGGTGAATGGGTGCCGTCAGAATGAGAGTCCAAAAAGCTGATAAAAGCATCATAATGATACACAAGTAATCCACACCACTCCAGACTCCAGTCCATCAATTAATGTCTTGTGATAAGCTGCGTTTGTAAGAAACATATTAAACTTTAAGTTGTTCTAATTTTAAACCATCACTTCAGGACACAATATCAGTCCATAATACATAATAATGCTTCCTCTAGTGAAAAACATCTCCTGTTATGCTCTCAGATCAAAATCTACTGTACCAACATTTTCATTTACAACTATTTTAAACTTTTTTCGCTTGGTGCTTAATCTGCACATATTTCTCTCCTGATTCAGACAAGATGCCTTTTTCATTGGAGGAAATAAAAATAAGGATAGAGAACTTGTATTTTCCAACAGTTTAAAGTTAATAACTGATTAACTGATAACATAACTGATTTTATGAGCTGTTTGAACTCTCATTCTGATGGCACTTTAACAATATTTCAAAGTCAATATAAGTAACTACATATAAAGATGGACTTAAATCCTACTTAAAGGGTTAGTTCACCCAAAAATGAAAATTAGGCTGCGTTTTACTCACCCCCGAGGCATCCTAGGTGTATATGACTTTCTTCTTTCAGACGAATCCAGTCGGAGTTATATAAAAAATTGTCTTTGATCTTTCAAGCTGTTTAATGCCACTCAGCAGGTGTTGCATTGCTTCAGTCCAAAAGAACTTAAATAAAAACCGCCCATCCATAAAAAAAATGTCTCACACGGCTCCGGGGGGTGAACAAAGGCCTCCTGTAGCGAATCGAGGCGTTTTTGTAAGAAAAATATCCATATTCAAAATGTAATAATCACTTTAATGTAGCTTGCGCCAGCAGTTGTACACAGAAGCAGTTCCGGGCGGATGACGTATGAGGTCAGCGTTGCACATGCACCTCGTGAGTCTCGTGAAAACGAACATTTGTTAACAGGATCATGGGAAGCAAAGTTTCCTTACATTAGCAAAGGAAAACCAGTCTCCTCTTAGCTTATATCGAAATCCTCTGACATTCTTCTTTACAAATCCTCGTTTTGTACTTCTAATTCTTGACCGTTGTTATGTTTTGATCTCTCCGCTGCGTTTCCGCGTGTGTCAACTTCTGAGCGGCGCATGTGCAAAGCCGACCTCATACGTCATTCCCCCAGAACTGCTTCTGTTTACAACAGCGAGAGCAAGCTAGATTCAAGTGATTGTTACGTTTTGAATATGGATATTTTTCTTACAAATTCGCATCGATTCGCTACAGAAGGCCTTTGTTCCCCCCCCGGAGCCGTGTGAGACACTTTTTTTATGGATGGGCGATTTTTATTTAAGTTCTTTTGGACTGAAGCAATGCAACACCCGCTGAGTGGCATTATCAGCTTGAAAGAGGGGGGAGTAAAACGCAGCCTAATTTTCATTTTTGGGTGAACTAACCCTTTAAGTCAAAAACGCACTCCAGGTATCTACATTAATTATATATTTATACTATAGTACATTTTCATTTATTAGTAATTAACATGCACTTTAGTGCTGGATAAATAAATTGTCTGGAGAAGTTGCAGTGAATTACATACTTTTTTGTTTTGTTTATTTGTAAAGATAAACGATCAACTTCAGGTGCAGGATATGGCCCGTGGACTGTAATTTGAGACCCTTGGTCTAGATAATACAGTAGACTTGCTGTTAATGTTGACTGCAAATGACTTCAGCCAATCCAGCTGTTAGGTGAATTTGATCAATTGTTTTCCAAATGGATTTGACGCCTGTTAAAACAAAGTTAATTTCCGGCAATTGCAGGAGAGAGGCTGCGGTAAGCGGAGCCCTGAGTGCGAGCGGAGGGCTGTTTCCTGTGCTGCGTGGGCTAATGCATGTGTAATTGCCTGAAGTGGCCCTTTATGACATCATGAATCAGAAACCATTGCACACAGTCAAAGAGTTTCAAGCCGCTTTTTCAGCATTCATTCACTCTAGCCAGCAGCTCATTACAGGAAAGAGCGTGCAGGGAAACTCTGCTCACAGCGTGAGCGCTAGAGCTCAGGACGTCCCAGCAACAATCTAGAAAATGGACTCACATCAGGAAACATGCTCAAGCTTGAATAATTCATTAGATCCAAGACAGTGGCAAGTAAAATGCTGTTTCTTGCTGATTCCAAAAGTCCCAGACGAGTCCTTGGTTGCATACCAAACCTATTTTTGGATTTATTAAATTTTTTCTCATTAGTAACTATTAAACATTATTATCTCTGTTTTTTCCCCTTCATAATGGAATCTACATTGCTGGCTTAATGAATCCAGACCATAATTTCTTGCATTTACATCAGAAAAAGTGTGTTCAATACAACAGAGAAACTATACCACTGGTCAAGTTTGGAATAATTCTGATTTTGTTTCAAAAATGTTTTTGAAAGTCTCTAACACTCAAAAAGGCTGCATTTATTTGATCAAAGATACAGTGAATAGAATATACAACAACTGTATTCTATTTAATATATTTTAAACTGTAACTTGCTCCTGTGATGCAAGGTGTCACGGTGCGTGAGGGGAGATGAAGCGAGGACTCAATCGCTGGAGAAAGGGTATTTTATTTTAGTAAAAAATTAAACAAAAACAAACTCAAACCACCCCGAGGGGGAAAAACAGACAGGCAGGCCTAAAGCTGCACACATGCAGACACGAAACACACACAATGAGAAATGACGGATCAGCACATGACGGCAGACACAAGGAGAATAAATAGGAACCAAACGAGGGAGACACAGGTGGAGCAACTAAAAAAATAACGAGGTAACAAGATGGGAGGGGCCAGACAATAGACAGGAGAGAGCACATGGCAACAGACAAACACAACACAAGCCATGTGCTCCCAGAACACAGTCATCTGGTGGCCCTCCTGGGCACACCGGCTGAAGACTGTGACAGAAGGCTGAATTTTTCAGCATCATTAATCCAGTCAAATCCAGTGTCAAATGATACTTCAGAATTCATTATCATAATTATGCTGATTTGTGGATCAGTCATTAATGTTTCTTTTTATATTAATGTTGAAAACAGATTTTGTTGCTTAATATTTTTTGTGGAAATTGTGAAACTTTTTTCAGAATTCTTTGAAAAATACATTTTTGTAACATTATACATTTCACTTTTGACCAATTGAATGCATTATTGCGGATTAAAACTATCAATTTTCTCACCCCAAACTTTTGAGTGGTAGTACATTACTGTATGATTTCCACAGAAATACTAACAAATTGCATTTTAAAATGTTTTCAACATTACATTCTAATACTATTTTACAATATTAGTATTTTTACTGTATTTTTGATCAAATAAATGAAGTCTTGGTGAGCACAAGAAAAATAAAAAAAGATCTTAAGATAAAAAATCTTAATTGTTCCAGACTTTTGACCGATAGCGTATGCTAGAGAAAGAACAGAGATGGAAGCTCTCGTTAATAGTGTTGGCACCTAAATCGATGAATTTGTGTTGTGTGAGTCAAAAAATAGGAAATAATTCCTTCAGATTGTCCCACACAGATCAATGCCAATAGCCCACTGCACCGTTTATTATCTCTTAAGTTAATGACAGGAATCAAAACACCCGATTTATCAACTGGTGACAGCCTCCAAATATCTCCAGAGCTCAACACTGACTGCTCGATATTGATATTGAAATCCTCATATCAACTCCAGTAATGGTTGCTCAATATCACATGCAGTGACGTTTAACTGGAGCTCATGATTTGTGCTCTTCTGTTTGTTCCTCTGCCGTCGTCTCTCCTTCACACTCTGTATAGCACAGGCAGTAAATAAGGAACTATAGATCAATATTACCCAGATCTCATTGTGGGGTTAATAGAGCTTGCTAAGGTCAAAAGGGTCGTAAAGTTTTTCTTTCACTAATGTTCAAGTGATTTCTCAACCTTGACATTTCTGATAATAAAATTGTGTGTTGTGCACCCTGAAACTGTGGTATTACCCAACACATAGCTTCCCACAAATTCAGACTAATTTCATGACTTTTTCATGACCTACAGTGGCTTGTGATTACTGGATAAGGACTTTCAGAACGTTCAGAGGACATTCAAAAGTAACATTTAAAGGGGTCATAGGATGCCCATTTTCCACAAGTTGATATGATTCTTTAGGGTCTTAATGAAAAGTCTGTAACATAGTTTGGTTAACATTTCTCAATGGTAGTGCAAAAAACACCTTTTTTTACCCTGTCAAAAACAGCTCTTTTCAGATCAAGCCATTTTTGTAGCATTTTCGTTTAAATGATAATGAGCTCTGCTGACCCCGCCCCTCTCTTCCGAGCTGCTCTCAGAGAGACTGTTTACTTTAGCCGCATTCATCGTGAAACTTGCTAATTAGCACATTATTAGGAAAGGTGATCTGCAAAGATTCATTACAAAACATTATACTCACTTCTTCTGTAGATGAGGCTGGATCACGAATGATTCGCGCGAACATAGATGCATTTATGCAGATCGGGGCGCATTCCCTTCAGAAACAAATAATCCACTGCGAGTTCAGCGGCTCAGATGTCGGGAGTAAATGAGGACTGCTATGTTCATTATTACATCCAACAACAGAACACCTCAATCGCTTAGGAGTCATTCTTGTCTACATCTGCTCCGGCGGTGAAACAATGGCGGACTGATGACAGTCACTCAGGGCGGGTCTAAGGTAAGACACCAGTACAGTCTGCTGAAACGCTACTGTCAATCAAACTACCGTGGCAGGGGCCTGTCTGTGTGAGGTCACACAGACAGGCATCTGAGATCGGCTCGATTTGAGAAAGCGAAAAACATTTAACGAGATTAAAAAAAATTGTTTTTATCTTTATAGGGTGGTAGTGTACACACACTGCCAACACACATTTAAGTTCAAACAACTTCTAAAAGTGCATGTAGCATCCTATAAAAACACCCCTTTAAAAACATTTTAAAAAATTTTCTTAAAAATTTAGAATGAACATTTTCATAACTTCATGGGAATGTTAACATTCCATTCCCACAAGAATAAACAACCGATAAAAATGTATTTATAAAAGTTGATAATTTTTTTTTTTTACGTTTTTGAAAATATTCTCTAACACTCACAAAGTCTGCATTTATTTGATCATAAATAAAACAATAATATTGAGAAGTAGTATTACAATTTAAAAGAACTGTTTTCTATTTTTATATATTTAAAAATTTAAATACATTTATTTATTCCTGTTAAGTTATTCAGCATCATTATTTCAGTCTCCTTCAGAAATCATTCAGATATGCTGATTTGCTGTTCAAGAAAGCATTAAATTGATCAAAAGCGACAGTAAATACATTATTTTTGATATTTATAATTTTACCAACGGAAAAAAAATATGAATAAATATTTGTTTTCAACACTGATATAATAAGAACCATTAATAGCTGAGCTCCAAAAATAACTTCGCAGCAAATCATCATATTAGAATGATTCTGATGGACTGAATTGTTTATAGAACATTTAGAATTAATGTTAGCCTTCCCATTAGAAGCTGCCATGAGTTTTATCTAAAAAGGTGCAGAAGTTCGAATAGGTGCATGAGTTTTCTGAAGAAGGGCTACTTCTATGTCATTCCTCACTTTAAACGAAAAGCATCTGTTGCTATGAAAGATGTGTGCTACATAAAGCAAACCCCAGGAGAATAGCACTTTAATTATGCTTATTGCACGTCGCACATGGAAACTGTCATAACTCACTGTGACGTTAAGGAGGACATGCTTTCCATATGCCCTACTTCTGTGCCAGCTAGCAGATGTTCGGAAATGAAAATGAAAATCGTCCTCTTCAAGGTGTTTATAAACAATAGAAGCAGCAAACTGGCATAAAAAAACTAAATATAATATAAGACATGAATCATGTTTTGTGCTTTCTAGTGAAGTGGACAGATTATACTCACATGATTGGTTACAAAACTTTAGTGAGCTAAATATGTCTAAAAGAAAAGCAAACCCCTGAAACCTAAACTCGTAAGCGACTGATTAGAAAAGACCACAATGCCATAAAATTAATATTTCCTCACCTGACTTTACTCAGTTCACTGCAATACAATTTTACGGTAACACTTTACAATAAGGTTCATTAGTTAACTACATTAGTTAACATGACCTAATAATGAACTGCACTTATACTGCATTTATTAATCTTTGTTAATGTTAATTTCAACATTTACTAATACATTATTAAAATCTTGTTAACATTAGTTAATGCACTGTGAACTAACATGAACTAACAATGAACATCTGTATTTGTATTAACTAACGTTAGCGTAGATTAGTAAATACAGTAACAAATGTATTGCTCATGGTTACTTCATGTTAGTTAATACATTAACTAATGTTTAACTAATGAACCTTATTGTAAAGTGTTACCAATTTTACTTTAGCATGTTGCCAAGTTGAAAGAGAATACTCGTTTAAGCATAAAAATACATAACACACAGTCTTGCAGTTTCACTTCTCTTGAGAAAGGCACTTTTAAAAAGTGTTCTTTATAATAACGTCAAATTAAAAGGTTTAAAGTACATTTTAATTCATTATGCTAAACAGATCATCTTTTTTGTTGTTAATTGTAAATAACATGCAATTAGGTGTCAACATTCAAATTGCACTTAATTATAGTCTTTTAACGTATAAAAGTTAAAGTTCAACTTCTGAAAAAGTACAGAACATAATGTTTTTCTGAAGAACTTCAGTTTTTCTGAAGAAAATGTGAGCTGATATTCACTAGGAGTTCCTCTTTCAGCCAATGGGATTTTTTTTATCATCTGTTGAAAATTTGAAGTGTGATTGCTTTAAAAAAGTAAGCAATTGACTCCCCAAATAAGGCACAAACTTTGAATTAACATTTATATTCATAGCACAAACGGTGTGCAGTGGTGCTTCCCTTAGCAAGCATTGCTAATTAGCTAAATGCATTAAATAGGTTTAACAGACTTAAATATTTAACTAATCTAATAAGTTAATACATCAGCTTTGACAGCTCTAATATTTTTACATCACAGTCCAAGCGAGAAGACCGCAAAAATGGAAGAAAGGAAGAAAAAAAAAGGGGGGGTGAATAAAAACAAAAACATCTGGGTGGCTTGCATCCTGACGGAAATAAGGACAGAGTCCTTTTTATAAATCTCACTTGCTCTTTACTCTGAATGAAGATATTTGATGTAACGTACTGCTCTCTGCTCTTCTATCTCTCCTGAGGCCAAGAAGTCACTGTCAGAGTAAAGTGCTCTGTCAGACACTCTCATTTCCAGTCTTCTCCTGAATGATGTCAGGCTTTCCTCAGCTGGACAAAGGTATATACACCGGGATGACAGACATTCAAATCACACCACACCGTCAACTCCAACAAATAAAACCCAAACATACTCTACGCAAGTGCATGAATGCAAACGCTTCCAGCTACAAAAGCTCAATTTCACGCATCGCTGGGTTCTGAAAGGTGTCAGAACGGAATTCATAACGCAACTGCTTGCATTCTCAGCTTTGCCGCAAGGGCCGGTATAATGGTATTAGTGTAAATTGTCTGTTATATGGTCAGTTTTCACTTTCAACTAATGTCGTGACAGGGCAATGGAAGGGAATCTTGTTGAGTTAAACTAGTTAAACTGTTCACATTTAGCTAGATATAACTCAAAACAGAGTTGCTTATTCCAGTGACTGGAAGTTAGCTGTTCTGTCTGATTACTCACTAGCATATTTAAAAAGATATTGCTCTCTAGCTTAAATGTAGTTAGCTATTTTTGCTAGTGGCTTTTTTTTTTTTTTTGCAGTATTCTAATTTTTTTTCTGAATGACAGCAACCTGAATGAGTTTGTAATGCTTTAGCTTCAAAGCAACTTATTCAACACTGGATCACCATCATGAACATTTATAAAGATAATAAATGTATGTACATAGGAATCTTAATTGTGGGACATATGTATCAGATGTTTGATTTACGTTTATTTTTAGCTTTGTATTAACTAACGTTAGCGTAGATTAGTAAATACAGTAACAAATGTATTGCTCATGGTTACTTCATGTTAGTTAATACATTAACTAATGTTTAACTAATGAACCTTATTGTAAAGTGTTACCAATTTTACTTTAGCATGTTGCCAAGTTGAAAGAGAATACTCGTTTAAGCATAAAAATACATAACACACAGTCTTGCAGTTTCACTTCTCTTGAGAAAGGCACTTTTAAAAAGTGTTATTTATAATAACGTCAAATTAAAAAGAGTACATTTTAATTCATTATGCTAAACAGATCATCTTTTTTGTTGTTAATTGTAAATAACATGCAATTAGGTGTCAACATTCAAATTGCACTTAATTATAGTCTTTTAACGTATAAAAGTTAAAGTTCAACTTCTGAAAAAGTACAGAACATAATGAATCAGTTTTTCTGAAGAAAATGTGAGCTGATATTCACTAGGAGTTCCTCTTTCAGCCAATGGGATTTTTTTTTATCATCTGTTGAAAATTTGAAGTGTGATTGCTTTAAAAAAGTAAGCAATTGACTCCCCAAATAAGGCACAAACTTTGAATTAACATTTATATTCATAGCACAAACGGTGTGCAGTGGTGCTTCCCTTAGCAAGCATTGCTAATTAGCTAAATGCATTAAATAGGTTTAACAGACTTAAATATTTAACTAATCTAATAAGTTAATACATCAGCTTTGACAGCTCTAATATTTTTACATCACAGTCCAAGCGAGAAGACCGCAAAAATGGAAGAAAGGAAGAAAAAAAAGGGGGGGGTGAATAAAAACAAAAACATCTGGGTGGCTTGCATCCTGACGGAAATAAGGACAGAGTCCTTTTTATAAATCTCACTGGCTCTTTACTCTGAATGAAGATATTTGATGTAACGTACTGCTCTCTGCTCTTCTATCTCTCCTGAGGCCAAGAAGTCACTGTCAGAGTAAAGTGCTCTGTCAGACACTCTCATTTCCAGTCTTCTCCTGAATGATGTCAGGCTTTCCTCAGCTGGACAAAGGTATATACACCGGGATGACAGACATTCAAATCACACCACACCGTCAACTCCAACAAATAAAACCCAAACATACTCTACGCAAGTGCATGAATGCAAACGCTTCCAGCTACAAAAGCTCAATTTCACGCATCGCTGGGTTCTGAAAGGTGTCAGAACGGAATTCATAACGCAACTGCTTGCATTCTCAGCTTTGCCGCAAGGGCCGGTATAATGGTATTAGTGTAAATTGTCTGTTATATGGTCAGTTTTCACTTTCAACTAATGTCGTGACAGGGCAATGGAAGGGAATCTTGTTGAGTTAAACTAGTTAAACTGTTCACATTTAGCTAGATATAACTCAAAACAGAGTTGCTTATTCCAGTGACTGGAAGTTAGCTGTTCTGTCTGATTACTCACTAGCATATTTAAAAAGATATTGCTCTCTAGCTTAAATGTAGTTAGCTATTTTTGCTAGTGGCTTTTTTTTTTTTTTTGCAGTATTCTAATTTTTTTTCTGAATGACAGCAACCTGAATGAGTTTGTAATGCTTTAGCTTCAAAGCAACTTATTCAACACTGGATCACCATCATGAACATTTATAAAGATAATAAATGTATGTACATAGGAATCTTAATTGTGGGACATATGTATCAGATGTTTGATTTACGTTTATTTTTAGCATACTTTTGTAGTGAATTTATTTAGGAAATTATATACTTCAAAAATAATCTTAAGTGCGAACTGAATGTAATGTTTTCGGAGACTTATTTGCATGTTATTTACAACTACATGAAAGTTTTATCATTGAAAATTATTTAATAAGTTATTATTAGGAGTGCTTTTTAACTCACATAAGTAGGACTTTAAGCGCATCTTAATATGTAATTTCATAGTTACTTCTGTTGTCTTTGAAATATGTTTGAAGTGTAATGCTGAATGTACTGACAAGCATTCACGATAAACTATTTTATTTAATTTTAAAGTTATTAACAAACATTAATGTAATTTCGATTGAAATGTGTATGTCATGCATTTAAATACATTTATAATTACACATTTGTAATGATGAAGCTGCAATTTAGTCCATTTAATATATATTAACTTTAAATGTATTATCAAATAACACAATACAGTTAAATTATAATCAAGTACTTTACATGCTTTAGCATGTTAGTCAACACATCAAAGTACTGCGAGTCCTTAAAGCTGCAGTCCGTAAGTTTTGCCTCTTTGTCGCCATCTCTGTTTGAAAACCTGAAACTGCAGCTGTGTCCGGAATTATCTTCCTTGCGTGGGTTGTGAGTCGGCACGGCTCCAGCGCGGATTAATCTAATATTTTGAGAAGTATGTGTGGCAGTCAGTCACCGCACCGGTGTGGATATTTATTGTACTTTGCACTCACGTCTTGGAATATATAACCCAAATAGGAATTTTCACCGTATATTGTCATCAGAACAAGTAGGTAACAAGTCTGCCACATTTGTTCTGACCATCTGAGGAAAAAGCATTACAATAAATTGCACTACCAATGGTAATTTAATCTAAATGATCTCATATCACATCAAACCGTGCAAATTATTATTTTTGTTATACTTTATTCTCAAATTGTTAATGTTAACAACATCAGCATCGCGTGACTATGAGTATAGTGTGTATAAGCGAGTAGATTTCAATTTCTGTACAGTCTAATCTCTTATTGTAATGCCATTCGAATTTCATATTAAGAAATGATTTTAACCCAAAAAACAAATTATGCTCCCTTCGAACTGGTTGTCTTATTGGTGCAAACTAAACTGAAACTTACTTGGCTAGCCAGCTAATCTGGCTTCATGGTACAGGCCCCCGTACCACTCAAATTACAAAACATTATTATAAACTAACCGTTGTGAAACAAGCTAAAGTAAGGTGATAGTTTTGAACACTGGCTAGTTATGCACTTACTCAAATATTGATCATTTTTAACCAAAAAAAGTTACGGACTGTAGCTTTAAATCATGAAAAGATTATTAAAACAATTATTTAAAATGTACTTTAAAGTAAATGTTTAGTTTGACATTATAAAGTGCATTTTTTTAATTCGTTTTTTTTTAAGTACTTAATTGTGTTAGGAAACAGTCCACTTTCTTTTGCACTGAGAATCATTTTGCCTCTGGTACTTGTTTTGTGTTTCTAGCTTACACCTCTCACCAATGTCCCACTATTTCCAGCCTCTCCTGTTGTGTTTTCAAAGTAACAACAGCATGCACAGTCACTAATGAGAAGTAATTCCTTGGCAGGAAAATCAATACTTCCGCAGATCCTCTGAGAGTCCCTATGTATCTGCTCAGGAAGTCTTTCCTGTTGTGCCACAGGCCAAAACAACTCTTGCAGTGTCTTATCTACACGGTCCTTCCTTTAAAGTGCAGCGATATTCATTTGTCTTTGTGAATTTGCAGTGTTAAGAGGCTGTTGCAGCAGGTGTCTGGCAGAGAGAGCAGCAGAGACGTGGAGGGAGGGAGAGAGGGCTTTCAATCTGCCTGTGGATGTGGCTTTGCACCATGAGAGGCAGGCTGATGTGGGAGATGAGATCATTACTATAATTAAACCCTCTGTGGCGATTATCAAACAGCTTATTTGATTTGACATTGTGAGATGAGGCATCATAAGAGGACTAGTAAAGCAGCTTTTTTCACTGATCAGACTGGCATGCTCTCTGCCAGCTGGAGGTAAGTGCTTTTCTCGCAAATTTAATTTGTCTGAGCGACAGGAATCAGTCAGTTGTCAGTGTTTTGGAAAATGAAAAATGTGTTGACGGGCTCACCTGGAGGTGTGTTCACACACCAGTCATCAAATTTATTTTGAAAACGCTTAGTGCTGGGCGGTATACCGGTTTATACCGAATACCGGTGTTTATTTTTGTTATTATATGAATTTTTAAAATACCGCAATACCGAACAACGTTCGGAACACGACACTGTTTAAAAGGTGTCCCTTTTCACTGTTGCACTGTGGTGAGGAAACAGCTGTATGTGTTACTAAGCGTGAAAGTTCCGAAACTGAAGCTGTAGAACTTATAGAACGTCATGACACAGAAGAACTCATCCACAATATCCACACTGACCGCCACAAATATCCACCGCCCCCTGCCATCAGCTCCCTCGTCTCACACACACGAGTGCCACTTTAGCACTAGATTTAGCAACTTTCAGACCCTTTTAGCGGCTTTTTTCCATAGAATATTCATACTGACAAACCTAGCGACTTTTTTGGATAAACCTTAGCTATGGACAAATGAAAAATGTGTTGACGGGCTCACCTGGAGGTGTGTTCACACACCAGTCATCAAATTTATTTTGAAAACGCTTAGTGCTGGGCGGTATACCGGTTTATACCGAATACCGGTGTTTATTTTTGTTATTATATGAATTTTTAAAATACCGCAATACCGAACAACGTTCGGAACACGACACTGTTTAAAAGGTGTCCCTTTTCACTGTTGCACTGTGGTGAGGAAACAGCTGTATGTGTTACTAAGCGTGAAAGTTCCGAAACTGAAGCTGTAGAACTTATAGAACGTCATGACACAGAAGAACTCATCCACAATATCCACACTGACCGCCACAAATATCCACCGCCCCCTGCCATCAGCTCCCTCGTCTCACACACACGAGTGCCACTTTAGCACTAGATTTAGCAACTTTCAGACCCTTTTAGCGGCTTTTTTCCATAGAATATTCATACTGACAAACCTAGCGACTTTTTTGGATAAACCTTAGCTATGGTTCAGTTGGAAGATTTCTCCAGTGCTGTCCCGCGAGCGTGAGGTCTGACTTTCCCGGAGAAGTGTCGCCTCTCTCGGCGTCTGTTCTGTGCAGTGAGCAGCAGAGAAGCAGCGCATTCAGTTGGCCGCACCGCAGCCGACTCGTCAATAAATGAGTACAAAACAGCGTTTCCTAGCACCTGTCGCTTACTGATTGTTTGGAATTATAATAATCAAAATATAGAAAATATGGTTAACACCCAGTCATGCATGAAAAAAAAATACCGTCATGTACCGTGAAACCGGTATAATTTGGAAAAATACCGTGATATAAATTGTTGGTCATACTGCCCAGCACTAAAAAGCATGCAGAGACACACACAACTACTGTATATTTCCATGGCTCTCCTAACTATGGGGTCAAGGTTTGGCTAGTTAGCATTGGCTGTTAGACCTTGTCAGTAGATCTAGAATAGGGTAATTCTTTAATTGGAGTGTCAAATGAGATGCAAAATTTGCATGTTATTTAAAAAACTTTATGGCTATGAATTTAAACCCTCATGTTGCAGTCCAGTCTTTTTTTCCCTGACAAAACTTGTTCACTTTGCTCACACAGGGTATAACAACTTCCCCCCCAAAAACTGGATAATATTTGTATTTTTTAGGATCCCCATCGTTTCATCGTGAAAAACCCTGTCAAAAATAAATGTGCTTCTTAACCACTCTTTATGTTTTATTATTGCCAACTATTGGATTCAATCTTTTTATCAACTTGTTTTCTTTGATTTTGCATGGGTTTCGTATTACTTTTTGGAACTTATTGATCGTAGGCCTCACTGATCTGATCTTATGCACCTTTGTTTTTGAGTGAACATTGGCAAAATTATTCACAAGTAATAAATAAAAGCTAAGGTGCATAAGCTCAGATCATTGATTGCTACAATCAGTCAGTTCCAAAAAGAAATACAAAACCTGTGCTAATTGGAAGAAACAAGAGGAAGGAACTTTGTCGCACATCCATCATTGGTTAGAACTGAGGTTAATAAGGTCAAGCAGGTGATACAGTGATAACGTCTGCAAATTAATTAGTTTGAGATCAAATTAATGTCAGATTATTGCTGTTAACAACGAACATGGCATCTGAGGACTGTTTCAGTATTTTTGTTCTCCATTATTTTACTGTATTTTTCAGGTTCTCTTACTACACTCTAATTCTTTTAACAAACTTACTGATGTAGAAAGAAGTCTGTATACCCTAGTGAAAAATAAATATACTTAAATGTATTTCAAATACATTTATTTCATGCTAAGTATACTACAATTTTTTTTTTATATGTGTGTACTTAATAAAATGTCCTTCAGTTGTACTATTGCAAGTATATTTCAGGTACACTTTAAATAATTTGCATTTAAAGTCTGATATTATTCAAAGATCATACAATCCTCATCAAAAGTGACATTAAAACACATTTTAGACTTAATATTAAGAAAAGTGTATTGTGCACAAGTAATATGCCAAGTAAAGTTTAATTATAATTTATATACCAGTAAGTCTCGAGTTATATGTCAATAAATGTGTTCATAGATTTGAACTATACTTAGTATGAAATAAATGTATTTTAAATATATTACTTTTTTACTAGGGTATAGATTGCACTACATGTTAGCTTGCTTATTTTGCTCAAGTACATGATCTGTTTAAGTCCATATGTGACCCTGGACCACAAAACCAGTCTTAAGTCTGATTTATTTGTAGCAATAGCCAAAAATAGATTGTATGGGTCAAAATTATAGATTTTTCTTTTATGCCAAAAATCATGTTCCATGAAGATATTTTGTAAATTTCCTACTGGAAATATATTAAAACTTGCATTGCTATGCATTGCTAAGAACTTAATTTGGACAACTTTAAAGGCGATTTTCTCAATATTTAGATTTTTTTTTTGCACCCTCAGATTCCAGATTTTCAAATAGTTGTATCTCGGCCAAATATTGTCCTATCCTAACAAACCATAAACCAATGGAAAGCTTATTTATTCAGCTTTCAGATTATGTATAAATCTCAATTTCGAAAAATTGACCCTTATGGCTGGTTTTGTGGTCCAGGGTCACATATGGCATACTAACAAGAAATTATCCTTTTAACCACAGGTTGAGAGCTGTAGTTCCAACCACATAACTTTGTGATGCTGTAT
Organism: Sinocyclocheilus grahami; assembly: GCF_001515645.1. NCBI lineage: Eukaryota > Metazoa > Chordata > Actinopteri > Cypriniformes > Cyprinidae > Sinocyclocheilus > Sinocyclocheilus grahami. Next base: position 1,179,219 of record NW_015505700.1, read on the forward strand.
GTGAACATTCATAGGAACTATAGATTCGGAAACACCAAATCTATGCTGGTAACAATGGAACTTGCGACCATAGTTGGTCCTAACTGTGCTCTTGGAGAACACACCCCTCTTTTCAGTAGATTTTGTTCATTTCATATTTTACACATAGGCCTATGGATTTAGAATGAAAACTGTGACTTCAAATAATGGACAAGTTGCATTTACACTAAAGAACACAAACTATTTATGATCTATTGGGACTTTGAGCCAAACACCCGAACCAAAAATGTCATGTGACCAGATAATGATGCCATTACATTGCTGATTGGCTAATGGAACTACAAGAACACACATCAAATCCTTCCCTGGATTTATTTCTCTTCTTTTCCTCATTAGCGTCTGCCTCCTGGACTTGATTATTAGAAGACTTCTTCAGTGGACTTGTTTTTGGAGGTCTGGCAAGTACTTCAGTGTTCATTTATTGTTAACAAAACCCATGGGCTTTGGATAATCATGATGTAAGTGTAAGTGTTAAATCCCTTTGTGTCTGTGCTGTGCTTATACTTGAAACAAGAGTTTTTCACCAAACCGTGCTTTGCTGCACTAATTTGCATGCATTTCTTTGAATATTTGCACCTTCAACATGTGAAGAATCTGATTTTGTTAGAGAAAGTAATGAGAAATCATTGCTTACTTCCTATTCCTCCGGCTCAGGTCACTGTCACAACTGGCAGACCAAGCGTGCAATTTCTCATTAGTAACTGCAAGGACATTATTTTCTGTGTTTTTCCCCTTCATAATGAAATGTACGTTTCTTTGGGAATTTGGCTTAATGAATGCAGACCGTAATCACTTGCAATTCCATCATCATTAGGGAGAGGTGTTTGTGTTTCATGTAATAGAGGAAAACAGATAGAAAGAACAGAGATGGAAGTCTCATTAATGGTGTCACCACCTAAATCGATGAAATTCTGTCAAACAACAGGAAATAATTCCTTCAGATTGTCCCACACGGATCAATGCCAATAGCCCACTGCACCGTTTCTTATCTCTTAAGTTAATGACAGGAATCATTTATCAGCTGGTGGCAGCCTCCATACATCTCTTTATATAAACAGTGACTGCTCGATATTGATATTGAGTGTGTCCTGTGTGAGTGTGTCTCATTGTTTTGTTAAACATATGAAATTCTGACAGCTGTCCCAACAAATACTGTAAAATTGTATAATTAAAGGGATAATTCACCCAAATATGAAAATAAGATGTTAATCTGCTTACCCCCAGGGCATCCAAGATGTAGGTGACTTTGTTTCTTCAGTAGAACACAAAGGAAGATTTCTAACTCAAACCGTTGCAGTCTGTCAGTCATATAATGGAAGTGAATGGGAATCACGGCTTTGAGAGTCAAAAAAACATACACAAACAAAACCAAACTAAACCCTGCGGCTCGTGGCGATACATTGATGTGTAAAGACACGAAACGATCGGTCTGTGCAAGAAACTGAACAGTATTTATATAGTTTTTTACCTCTGATTCACCGCAATGTCTGAACTGTCCTGAGCGCTCAAAATGGACCATTGACACTCTATCTACAATCTCAATTAGGAGTGTCAATGGTCCATTTGAGAGATAGGTGGCGGTAATGCACTTATAAGTCTATAAGAAGAAGACGCGTCACACGCCGGCTGTCGAGGACGCGCTCAGGACAGTTCGGACATTGCGGTGAATCGATCGTTTCGTGTCTTTACACGTCAATGTATCGTCACGAGCCGCAGGGTTTAATTTGTTTGTGTATGTTTTTTTGACTCTCAAAGCCGTGATTCCCATTCACTTCCATTATATGACTGACAGACTGCAACGGTTTGAGTTAAAAATCTTCGTTTGTGTTCTACTGAAGAAACAAAGTCAACTACATCTTGGATGCCCTGGGGGTAAGCAGATTAACATCACATTTTAATTTTTTGGGTGAACTATCCCTTTAAGTTAATTAATTGGCAAAATAAAAAAAATGCCGAAAATATACTCAGATCATCCAAGATGTTGCTAAGTTTGTTTCTTCATCTGAACAGATTTGGAGAAATTGAGCATTACATCACTTGCTCACTAATGGATTGGAGTGAATGGGTGCCATCAGAATGAGAGTTCAAACAGCTAATAAAAACATCACAATAATCCACAAGTAATCCACACCACTCCAGTCCATCAGTCTTGTGAAGTGAAAAGCTGTGTGTTTGTAAGAAATCATTAAGACATTTTTAAATTCAAACTGATGCTTCTGGCTAAAATGCACATTTTTAACTTCAAACCATTGCTTCATGCCTAAAATGCGAGTCCTCTGTCCATAAATTTGCTTCCTTCATTGAAAAAGTCATCTCGTCTGAATCAAGAGAGAAATATGCACAGATCAAACATTGTGCGGGCAATAACAGTCCAAAACAGTCCTAAATATTTGTGGAATTTTCACTGGATCAAGCATTATTATGGATTATGGACTCCATAATAGCGATGGTTTACGATATTGCATTTGTTTCCTATAAACATACAACTTTTCGCTTCACAAGACATTAATATTTGGACTGGAGGTGTGTGGATTATTTGTGAATTATTGTGATGTTTTCATTAGCTGTTTGGACTCTCATCCTGACGGCACCCATTCACTGCAATGGATCCACTGGTGAGCAAGTAATATAATGCTACATTTCTCCAAACCTGTTTCCAATTAAGAAACACACATCTACATACAGACAGCCTGAGAGTGAGTGCATTTTAATTTTATATATATGTATTAAGAACATTTGAATAATCTAAAGAACATTTTTCTGCTATAACAAACCTTTTGTGCAATGGAAATTTTCCATGGATGTTAAAGGTTCCCCATGGAACCATAGCTGCCAATAAGGGACCTTTATTATGAGTGTATGAGGACGTGAAGGGAATACAGCTGAGTGTCGGAGCAGGCTCCCTTCCAGATCTCTTATTAAAACCCTCTGCGGCCCTTCTGGGCTTCCGTATGCCAATTGTGTGACATTACAGCACCACTCTCGCTTTCCTCATTTAACTCTCTGCCCTGGATTTCAAGCCCGACCCACTAATCTGTATGAGGAAATGAGGGTGATTCTAATGGAAACACTTGGCAAACAGAGCGGCCCACTGTCCAAGTCATTCTGAGGAGCATTTCATCTCTGAGTGACTGATCACCCTCATCTGAAATGTGAATCATTCCACATGCCACAAATTGCACTTAAAAAAAAAGCAGTATACCCATGCACATCCTTAAATACAAGCTAATATTATTCTTCGATTTTAGAAGAGGGAACTCTACAAGCTATGAGTCCAGAGCTGCTCTCCAGCGCTCTGTGTGCGGCTGCCATGCTGACAGATGGCACTGCCCAGGGTGTTGGTTTCATGCCATGTCACAGTCTTTAGAGGGACGAAAGCCGTACGTACTGTCTGTTCAAAGTGCACAAAGGCTTAACGACAGAAAACATCACTGTATTAACAGAGCTAAAGGGCTTATCTGGACAAAACACACTTTCAGAGGTCTTAGAGAGGGGTGAGAAAATCAGGTCTGTTACTTAATGCTGTGTATTGCGTGTTACATGCATGGCTGTCATGTGTGAACGTCATACATAGCGTAGGCCCTTATCTAACACCTTTGATTAGCTTGCCATCCATAACTAGAGCTCTTGCAATGACTATTACAAACCTCTCATAGGGAAAATAATGACCTTATGGCTGTTCCTCATGATAGACTGTACTGTATTTTCATTCAAGGTGAAGTAAAGTATTCTTTATAGTGAAACTTATATGTCATGTATTTAAATATATTTGCAACTATACATTTGTAATGGCAAAGCTGCCATTTAGAACATTTCAAATATATTATAAAACGGATAGTTCCGGTCCTTGATTCTGATTGGCTGAGCCACGTTCGAAGCTGTTGTATATTACTCTACAAACACACACCTTTGTTTACATTTGTGTGTTACTCGGCAAACACTTTGTTGCAACCACAACTGTTTCTGAGGAACTACATTGTTTGGTGGATGAATAATGTTTTTATTAATATCATTACACTTTATTTGCTCTGTTTTATTCTGTGAAACCTTACTACGTATATGGAATAACCGTTTTATAAAAGCAATAAACTCTGCTTCGCGTCGTGCCTAACAACGCCCCTTAGCTGTTATAAATTCACTGTAAACCACGGCTTCTTTCAGCTTATTGCTTTATTAACTTAAAGCATATCTAATAACATTACAGTTAAAACTATAACATTTTAGAGTACTTTACATCAGAATGTCCATTTCTTTAAAGCATGGCAAAATATTATTAAAACAATTATTTAATCTAAAATTGTATGTAATTTCTATTGAAACTTGTAAGTCGTGGATTTAATAAAAAATATTAGTAATTTCACATTTGTAATGATGAAGTTGCAATTTAGTACAGGTGAACTATATTTACTTTAAATATAATACTGAATAACGCACTACAGTTTTTATACTTCAGTTATACTACAGTTTATATTTAACGAGTATTTTTCAAGTATTTAACATGTGCTTTAGGATTATTAAGTCATAATGATTTAAAATGTAAAGTAAGGCTTTTAATTATTACAAAGAACACATCTTAAAAAGTGTACTTATATGTTTAAGTAGCCCTTATAAAAGTGGACTTTTATTTTGTTATTTATTTGTATTATTTAATTCAAGTACAGTTTTTAAACAAATGCACATTAAATACTACAAAGCATACTTCTTTTTCAAAAAAGAAGGGGTTGCATGTTCTCGTGCTGTTATTGAAGCATGTCATTTTCAATATACTTATGTTTTAAGCGGTCCATGAGGTCTTCTCTGTGTACAGCACAATGTGAAATTAGATGAAACAATTCCATGACTGGATTTGAGGATTTTACTCTGAGTGAAATTGGCAAATGTTACATCTCTGTGTTGTTTGAGTGCGATTAGAAAATAATTTAAGGCTCTAATCATTTGGAATCCCTTTATCTGAAGAGAAGAGATTAAGAAGAGAGGGAATTTTTCACTTTTGTCTTATATATTCAATAGACAGTCCCATAAAAGCACAGAAAAATATTGCTCTGTGCAACTAAACAATTTGATATAGCCTAATAATGTTATGTTATGAAGTTTTTGTACTTTGCCTTGCTTCAGCAACAAATCTGAGTTTATTAAAAGGAAGGTAATGAGAATTTAGACTTCAGTATTTTGTAATGAAAATGTACGCTCTTGTTTTTCCAAGTTCTTTTGTCATTTTGCAGCACTTTGCAATCATTTGTACTTCTCCACTCCGTTAACTGTCTTTTAAGTGCGAACATGTCACAAAGTGTCAGAAAGACATCTCTCTTCTAGAATTATCTCCACTGTAAAAATTGTTCGCTGTTGTGAATCAGTCTTTTTGAAATGTATTTATCATTTAGTTTTGCTGATGAACCTTTTAAAACAATCAATTTGTCATTTAAGCGTAATTGCTTTCTTTTCTTAAAATGTCAATTTAAAGCTACAAAATGAGAGGGGGCAATTATCATCGCATATTCTTGATAGCCGCATTTTGTATGTAAAGATTAGGGTTTAATTTCACTGCATCGAATGACATCTGTGAGAATAGAAAACTTAAGTGGTGTCAGACCTCCGCAGTGAAAAAGAATACTAAGCGTTCTTTGATGCCAACTGTCTCTCTGTGGATCTGCCGATGAAAAAACACCCACTTTCATTTCCACTCATCTCACATTTCTTTTTAGATTTGGGGTTTTAAATAGATGCTGATCAATGCTTAAGCAAACCACCTTGATTGATAACAGCCAGGGTGGTTGTTAAGGTATGTTTAATGAAGGCCTCTGGCTGTATGGCTATGACTTTTGTTGTCACACGTGTCATGATCAAAGGCAGGGGCAGGAGAAGCTCATGAATGGCCCCCAATTAGGTGGAGCGTGACTCACCAATCATCCTGTGCATCATTGTAAAGAACAGACATTTGTATTCCTTTCACAGGCCACAGCACGACTGAAAAGCTATACCTGATAATGCATGTGGTTTGAGAACACAATAAAGTCAAACGTTTGGGATAACTGCTTTTAAAATCTGTGATTCTTTATGGAATGCCTCCAAAAAGAGGGTCGAATTTCTTTTCATGACCAGTTTTGCATTGTGACAATTAAGCATGTTGTCCCTCTAAATTCTCATTATTTAAAAAAAAAAACTAAAAATTAAAACACAATAATGAAAATCAGTGTCTAAAAATATATAGAACTTTTTTTAAAAGTAAACATTTTAAATTTAATAAAAAACAAAAACAAACTGAACTGTACAGTATAAATATGTAAAAAAAAAACAAAAAAAAGTATATTCATTCATTCATTCATCCGTTTAATTTGCAGCAGACTGACAAATAGGGGAAGGGGCGTTAAAGTGTTTAATTGTTATAAAATAATCACTATGCAAAAAAAAAAAGCTCTCTCTCTCTCTCTCTATATATATATATATTAGTTATGAAAAATGAAACTGGTAAATGTTCATTAATAAACTCGCACTCAAAGCAATGCACTAATGCTTTAACAAGAAGATAGGTCATTTTCTAAAAGCAACCTATTTATTACTTTTTTTTCTCTTGAAATCAAATAACTCTGACTTCATGATGCATTGCTGCATTCACAAGAAGAAAATTATAGTAACATAAACGAAGTTCCAAGTTCCCAACCATAGACGCTAATCACTATAATAGTAAAAAAAAAAAAAAAAAACACATTTTAGGAAAATCAACATCAATTGTGCCATGACTGTGAGCTTCTCCCTCTCCATGTGCTCCACTCCCGCCTGGCCGTTTTCGATGAAATCGGCCAGGTTCGCGATCCTGCTGCGTCCGGCCCTGCTGTTGCTGAGGCACAGCGGCAGCTGTTATCGTGGGGATCGCAAGTGGATTTAGTGGAGGGATCCGAGTTGGGCTCGTCCTTATCTCGGTCCGCACCCGCTAGATCCACGCCCCCTCTCAGGGATCGGAAGCCCGCCCTGCGGTTTCTTCCTCCCGGAGGGCCAGGTGCTTCATCTATCTTCCTCCGAGGAGGTTGATGTGATGAGCGTCGACACGGAGGAGACTGCTGACTCGCCACCGCAGTCCCTCACGTATGAGGAGCTCATGGAGGTTGTGACTCATGCTGTAGCCAAACTGAACATCGAATGCCAGCCGAAAAACAGGCAGAGCCGAGCGCTTCCTTAAAGCTAGATCACAGCCTTCACAACGGGGCCTTCCATTTTTCCCAGATCTCCATTCTGAAGTCACGAGACCATGGGATAAACCATATTCGTCCCGACTCTTCAGCCCTATAGTATCCAATTACTCTAACATCACAGGGCTGAATGAGAAGGGCTATGGGGCGATGTCGGCGGTGAAGCAGACGCTCGCGAGCTATCTCTCCCCGTCCTCAGCATCATCACTGAAGGCCCCGAAGCTTCCCACCAGGCCAGTAAAACTGACATCCAGCCTGGTTGGGAAAGCTTATACGGCGGCAGGTCAAGCTGGTGCGTGTCTGCACACTATGGCAGTGTTGCAGGCGTACCAGGCCGACCTGCTAAAAGACCTGGATGATAGGGAGGAAGAGGAATCCGACATAGTTGCCGAACTGTGTCAGGCCACGGACCTGTCACTTCGAGCCACCAAGGAAATGGCTAGAGTCATCGGCGATTCCATGGCAGCACTGGTGGCTATGGAGTGACACCTGTGGTTGAATCTGTCCAAACTACATGACAAGGACAGATTCTTCCTCCTGGATGCCCCCCTTCTGCCTTCTGCCCTCTTCGGCGGCACAGTCGATACTGTCGTCGAGAGGTTTCAGGAGGCGAAGAAGTAAGCGGCGGCATTCCAGCATTTTCTCCCTCGCCGCCCCCATGTCTTTGGGACTGCTGAGTGGGAGCAGTCCCAGCCATCTAGCTACTCATACCGCCAGACCCAGAAGCAGAGCCGGTCGGGGTCCTCTAAACAGAAAGTGGATCTGCGGACCGTTATTATGTCCAAGAGGACCTCTGCCAAGCGGTCCTGACAATTCCATCGTTAGGACCCTGAGGGCAGCCCACCCTGTGAAGGAGAGGTACACACCTCAGTATACAGTGCCCGATCCTCCTCAGTGCCCTCAGGGAGCTTCACTGATACCCCTGCCGCCCCTGGTGCTTCAGGGCTAAGTGGGCTCCCGCGAGCAAATTTCCCAGTTGCCGCCCGGCGACGGTATGATACGGTCAGATGAGGGCGCTAGAGCAGTCAGGTCAGTCGTTCCCTGCCGGTCAACCACTTCAGGGCACCGAAGTGGCTCCTCTAGTGACACCAGAGGCCAGTCTCTAGAGACTGGTTCCCTTAATAGACTTTCTGACAATGTGGAAGATTCTGGCACATGTCTCGCCATGGGTCCTGCACACTGTAGAGAGAGGTTACAGAATTCTGTTTGGTTCTTGTCCACCTCGCTTCCTACATTAGTGGGCCCCGAGCAGGCTCTGGTATTGGAACAAGTAGAAACTCTCTTGAGGAAGGAGGCCATAGAACGTGTTCCTCCTCTCAAGAGAGAATCAGGGTTCTACAGCTGTTACTTCATCGTTCCGAAGAAGGATGGGGGGTTGCGTCCGATCATAGATCTGCGTCTATTGAACAGCACTATCAAACGGTTTCGGTTCAAGACGCACACTATCAAACAGATCGTGTCTCATATCAGGTTTGAGGACTGGTTTGTCATGATAGATCTCAAGGACACTTACTTCCATGTATCCATCCTTCCTCAACACAGGAAGTTCCTGAGGTTTGCTTTCGGAGGCGAAGCTTACCAGTATCGGGTTCTTCCATTCGGCCTGTCACTCTCACCCCCCACTTTCACGAAGTGTGTCGATGCTGCCTTGGCTCCGTTGGGACTCCAGGGCATCTCCATACTCAATTACATTGACGATTGGTTGATATAAGCTCAGTCAGAGCAGGTGGCAGCTCGGTATCGATATGTCATCCTCGCCCATATGAAAGAGCTGGGATTATGGCTGAACGGCAAGAAAAGTGTGCTTTCTCCACTACAGAGAACCACTTATCTGGGTGTGGTGTGGGATTCGACAGCGATGCAGGCACAGTTGTCTCCTGGTCATATCGAAATGATTCTCACAGCCGTGAGGGGAGTGAGAGAAGGCCAGTCACTCACTGTCAAACAGTTTCAGAGACTGTTGGGCCTGATGGCAGCTGCATCCAACATGATACCTTTTGGCCTGCTGTACATGAGACCCTTGCAGTGGTGGCTTAGGACCAAGGGGTTTTCCCCAAGGAGGAACCCGCTTTGCACGATCAAGGTCATGCGGCGATGCTTACGTGCCTTAGACATGTAGAAGAAACCGTGGTTCCTGTCTGGTGGGAAGGCCATCATCTCATGTGACACATCAACTGCATGGAGATGCTGGCCGTGTTTCGAGCTCTAAAACACTTCCTTCCAGACCTAAGGGGACATCATGTGCTTGTCCGCACAGACAACACATCGGTGGTCTCCTATATAAATCGGTAGGGGTGTCTACGTTCGCACCCCCTTTACAAGCTGGCAGACCAGGTCCTCCTGTGGGCTCAGGGAAAGCTCCTCTCACTCAGAGCAGTTTACATCCCTGGGCATCTCAATCAGGGAGCAGACATCCTGTCGAGACAGGGGCTGAGCCTCGGAGAATGGAGGCTACACCCCGAGGTGGTGGAGCTCCTTTGGAAGGAGTTCTGGAGAATTGCTCTGCTCCCAGGAGTTCTGGAGAGAGTACGCCGGGACGGGGTCCGTCTGCTGCTAGTATCCCCGTTCTGGCCGGCCCGAGTATGGTTCTCGGACCTGGTGTCTCATCTCGATGGCTCTCTGCTCAACATTCCGATCAGGAGGGACCTCCTGTCTCAGGCAGGGGGCACCGTCTTTCACCCCGGCCTGGAGTTATGGAAGTTGTGGGCGTGGCCCCTGAGGGGGCACAGCTCATAGCATCCAGTCTCTCAACTGAGGTTGTTGATACCATACTCCAGTCCAGAGCTCCTGCCACGAAGAAACTGTATGCCTTGAAGTGGAAACTTTTCACTTCTTGGTGCAGACAGCAACTGCAGGACCCAGTCAACTGCCCAGTTGGTTAAGTTCTGGAGTTTCTGCAGGAGCGATTCTATGCAGGGTTATCTCCCTCCACTCTGAAGGTTTACGTAGCAGCCATAGCTGCTTACCATGCTCTTTAGGGGGGTCAGTCCTTGGGGTGGCACCCGGAGGCTGAGGAAAGTACAGCGCACCAAGGTGCCCTCATGGGACCTGGCAGTGGTTCTGGAGGCTCTGTGCAAAACTCCCTTCAAACCCATTGAAGATTTCTCTGACAAGCTCTGATAAGACGATATTCTTACTCACTATATCCTCACTGGCTCATAGCATCCAGTCTCTCAACTGAGGTTGTTGATACCATACTCCAGTCCAGAGCTCCTGCCACGAAGAAACTGTATGCCTTGAAGTGGAAACTTTTCACTTCTTGGTGCAGACAGCAACTGCAGGACCCAGTCAACTGCCCAGTTGGTTAAGTTCTGGAGTTTCTGCAGGAGCGATTCTATGCAGGGTTATCTCCCTCCACTCTGAAGGTTTACGTAGCAGCCATAGCTGCTTACCATGCTCTTTAGGGGGGTCAGTCCTTGGGGTGGCACCCGGAGGCTGAGGAAAGTACAGCGCACCAAGGTGCCCTCATGGGACCTGGCAGTGGTTCTGGAGGCTCTGTGCAAAACTCCCTTCAAACCCATTGAAGATTTCTCTGACAAGCTCTGATAAGACGATATTCTTACTCACTATATCCTCACTGAAGAGGATAGGGGACCTTCAGGCACTCTCTGTATCATGCCTGGAGTTTGCCCCGGGCATGGCCAGGGCATTTCTTTACCTGAGTCCCGGGTATGTCCCTAAAGTGCCCACTTCCTTGCCGGGTCCCATTGTACTGCAAGCCTTTTGTCCTCCTCCCTTCCAGGAAGCAGGCCAGGAAAGACTCAATCTGCTTTGTCCAGTGCGAGCACTAAACGCTTACTTTCACAGAGCTGCCCAGTGGCGTAAGGCAGATCACTTATTTGCTTGCTTTGGTCCACCTAAGAAAGAGGTTCCAGCAACCAAGCAAACCCTGAGTCGGTGGGTGGTTGAGATAATCACACTGGCCTATGAGTCCTCTGGCCTCCAGTCACCTATAGGGGTCAGAGCGCACTCGACTAGGGGTATGGCGGCCTCCAAAGCCTTTTCAGTGGACGTGGCCCTTCAAGATGTTTGTGGTGCGGCAGGCTGGTCCTCTCCGCACACATTCATCCGTTTCTACAGCCTGGACCTGACATCTACCCCAGAGTCCCAAGTTCTCTCATCTTGATATGCTCACCAGATACACACCAGACAGGGACTTGCTCGTATGGCGCAGTGGGTATTCTCATTCCCAAAGTGTTAGACGCAGCTCGAGTTCCTGAAGGGGAACGTCTCTAGGTTACGTATATAACCATGGTTCCATAAGCTTCCACAGAAGCTAACATGTGCGCCTGCCGGATGAGCCTATATGCTCCTGGTTGCTCATGCTCCTGGTTGCTCATGATGTCTCGCTTCTCTATTGGACTGATTTCACACATGCTTCAGAACGTGGCGTTCCCAAAGTGTTCGTCTCGTTCCCTTTGGGGAACCATGGTTACATACGTAACCTAGAGACATTTGGGTTTGTTCTTAACACAATATATTAAATTCTGCAGTTCATTCGGCCTGAACCTCATAAAATACATTCAAATTTTAGTTTAAATTCTGTTATATGTATGCTGATGTTCTTTGCAAAATTTTAAATACTAAATAAAGATGCACAATATTATCGGAACATCATCTGAATTGACCGATAAAGGCTTAAAAAGAAATCATAAGCTTCAGCGCAGTCTAAAATATGATGCCGATATGCCTTGCAGATAAGATTACATGTTAATTATGCACTGCAATAACTCATGTGTGAAAGAACGCTAACAATCACATCAGCCGTACGGTCATTCTTGAAGTGAACTTTTGCAGGATGATTAGAATCACCGTTTTGGATCACCACTTGAATTTGAGAAAATCATTTTTGCTCAGAAATGAAAATTAATGTTATTCCCTAAAAAAAATTTGTGTTGTTTCCAAACAAGTATCAGTTACAGGCCAAAATGATTTGAAAAATATTGGCATATCAGCTATTGCCAAGCATCCTATTTGAGATTAAAGTTTAAAAATCTCCCATTGTCGGTGGCGATAGCACATTAGTGTGTCCCGAGTTTAAGTCCCGGCTCATGGACCATTCACGATCCCGTCCCCCTCTCTCCCACTTCGCTTCCTGTCAATTAACTGTCCTATCCAAATAAAGGTTAAAAATAAAGGCTTTAAAATGTACTGATCCATATGTACACAAAAATCAAAGACTCATATTGGCATTTAGAAGCATTTATTTGTGTATAAGTTTTTAGCAGGGTTTCCAGTCTAGCCAAGCTGAAAACTGGCCAAAATCCTTCTAAAACCAGCCGACAGACCAACCTACGAAACCACCTAAGACCAGTAAGCCAGCTTCTGGTTTAAGATGTATTTTTCAGCAGGCTACACAATATTGATTGTGTTTCAGCTGGTTTCGAGAATGGTTACCATGCTTTTGGGCTTTACAAAGAAGCATTAGATACATTTGCACACACGTGTTTTATGCTAATTACTAACTGCAGGCACATGTTCCCCCATCTAGAATAATTTGGATTCATCAACATTAGATTGAAAATGAAAATGAATCCATGTGAGAACGCACTTGCACATAAATACACAATTTTTAGTGAAAAAGACCCAGCCTCTCTGTTTCCCCCCTCCCTGCAACTTCTCAAATTGCCATTTCACCTAAAACTTTAACACTATTCTTGTTTTGCTCATATTTCCTTCAGAATTACTAACATACTTCAGTGAATGTCTTGTAATTTCCTTTTTGAAGCATCACCGTGCTATTCACATGTTGTTCCAAGGCTTTAAACACGGCCAGCGTTGTCATAGATATCTGACTGCAGAGATGACACCCGATGGCGGCTTTGTTCCCGCAGCCTTGCGACAGACCCAAATTATTTTGTGTAAGCTTCAAAGCACTGTAAGCCGCTTCCAGGAAACAAGAAGAGTGACATTAGCATTCAATGTCTCGCTTCCTTCTCACATGTAAAACGACTTCAAACACAGCGCCCACCTGAGGGAGAGCCACCTTAGTAAATAACTCACACATTAGATCTGTTTAATAATGAATTCTTACTCCATACTTCCCACTCTGTAGAATGAGGAGAGCTGCTGGAGCCGTATCAAAAGAAAAGCTGCTGTCTCATTAGCGTAGCCTCCTCTCAGCTCCGGGTCTGAGGACTCATTTGGTTTGTCATTGACTCGGAAGCCTTGAAAACCTTAAGCGCTCTGAGCATGTTTGATTCATGCAAGGACATTTCTAATTGGTTTGATTTCCCTCCTCTAATGTTTTGCTAATATGCTAATCAATTAGCTTGGTGGCCTCTTTTGACTTTGAAGTGAGCACACAGTGGTTAAACATGGTAAACAATGAACAGTCGTGACATCAGATGCGGCACAGGTCTGAAAAGAGAGCTTAATTAATTTCAGAAACATTCAAGGTGGCCATAAAATACTCCCGCCATTTTGATAACTTTAACCACACACCCTCTCTCGAAAAACCACGCTCTCCAAAGACATGCCAGCCAATCTGATGTCACCAATTCTGAATGCACAAAATGACTGACAGGCAAAGAGTATTTCTGATTGGCCTGTTTTCTGATAAAACTAAAAGATGGTATCTTGGCCTGTTCTACTTCCAATACTTTTGGATAACCCCCCCCCCCCCCCCCCAAAAAAGAAAAATCTGAATGTTTTGAATGTTCACAAAACATTCAGAAGTTTCATAATTAATGGAAATGCTAGCAAAGTAAAACATTTTGGAAAATGGAAGTCAAATTTTTTTTAGCCATTTTGATTACAACACTTTTTAGTACTTTGCACTTTAAAATATGTTTAGCAATTTTAATTATTGTGTGTGATGTAAAATAGATTTTTTTTAAATGTTTATCTTGCCTCTCAATACACATTTTATGTGTGCTATTTAAAAAAATTGCTCACAGCAACTTTAACAATGAGAACTGTATTGAATCATGATCATGGCTGAGCTCGGTCTCTCTATCTGTCCTCTCCTTATGGAAAATGTATTTCTGTAATGTCAAAACATGTTATGGTTCCTGCAGTCTATCAGGGTCCAGAATTAACACTCGCCAAGCGTCAAATGAGAGCAAAAATTGGCTTTGGCCAGTAAATAAATTAGATTTACTCACCAGGTGGCCGGCAGCTTCATAAGGAGCTGCGACATAATACATGGTTTAAATTGAATTGTAAGAATGATAGCCTGACCCTCGCTGATGTAAGTGTTGTGTGCAGTACATATAAAAGCAATTACTAAAGAAAACATTTGCCGTGACGTTGCACATCACGTAACAATTTGTACCTCGTGGAATTTCCATTCGATTTTTATCTAGGATTTCTTTTCTTCAGAACTCATGGAGTAACATGTTTTTCTCGCATTAAGCCACCAAAATGGAAACACAAATAAATAAATTGATTTAACACTGCAGGGCTTAATGCAAAGATCTGAGCTTTAGGCACATGTCCAATCATCTGTCCCGCCTGCTTACAAACAGAACCAACTCTGCAGGCTAAGGTCAGTCAGCACTATTTGGTGTTGTTAGCATGTTTAGTAGTCTTCACATGTTTAACATGACAACAACAACAACCATGACATTATAATACATGTCCATGTCTTTAGTGATCCATTTGTATGATGATTTATGCTAATTTATTTTCATATCTCCTTGCAAAATGCGTGTTTGGCTGCTTGACATTTCACAGCTCCAGAATAACTTCATTTAGACATGCATATTATACAGTGCAGCAGTGCCTGTCCACTTTTTTAGCGGCTTTGGTTCCAAAAGTATTTTTCCCATGGATTTGTAAAAATATGTCTTTTAAAGCCATTAACCAAATTACACAGCTATGAGCTGAGTCACAATATTACAAACTTCATTTAAAGCAAGAACATCCTTGAAAATCAGATAAAAATAACAAAGGTAAGAATTGTGATAATTTAATGACGGTAAGGACTACAATCCTGTGAAGCACTGCAAACAGTGTTGGGGGTAATGTATTACAAGTAATGCTAGTTACTTGTAAAGATTACTTTTTTCCAAGTAACTTGTAACTTGGGGGGGGGGGGGGGGAAAGTGAATCCTTTTGCCAATTTGCATAAGAAAATTAGACTTTCAGAGTAGTACAGGGATAAAGCGTCCGTTTGAAATACTCAGAGGCAATGTTATTTCACAATTATAATTGAACCCACTGTGGACATAGACGAGGTTGAGGACACGAGTATGAGCATACTGCACATCTCACCACAGGATATGTAAAGAGCATGGGCAGACAAACATGGCTTCAGCCAGTCAATAAGCACTGCACACTGGGGAGAAGTATTCTTGACTACATGCATTGTTATCAGCAATTACACACATCTGAAGCAGCCCAACCGTTAACTACCCATCACACCAATGGCACTGGCCAGATTGCATTTCTAGTACTACATTACAAAGTCTGCACTTTCATTCAGTGAGAAAGAGATGCAATGAGGCAAAAGGCCCCTAGGGTAAAAGCCCTATCTATATAATGTGTTGGGTTGGCAGAGGAAAAAATGCAGAATATCTCAGCACCGAAAATTTAGGGGGAAAAAAATGGATTTGTTGTGAAAGATGTATTGTACTAACTAGCATATGTCTGTAGTGTTGATTAAAAAAAACAGCTAAAAGATCTTTAAGGATAAAAAAAAGACTTCCCCTAATTATTTTCACTTATTTTTTTTAATTACAAAATTTGTAAAATTGTAATTATATTATAAATTGTTTTAATTATAATTTTTAAAAAAGCCAAAAATGATCAAAAAACAACTCTGTCTCTCTCTCTCTGTGTGTGTATAAATATATATATATACTTATTTAATCATTTTATAAATACTGTATATGTATGTTATTCGATCAAATACATTTTAGGACCAGAAATAATTTAAAAAAAGATTTCCCTGCAGAGTGGCTTTTATCCCTGTTGTATCTTTTTATTATAAATGCAAGCCTAGAGAGATACAGCATACTCTTTAAAATTCTTTAAGGTTCAATTTTGTCACATAAATGATCTGTCCTCTTGCTAGCACGTTTAGGGAAATTATAACTCCACTGTCATCTCTCATCAATCACGGATATTCATTTCTGAAATGAACTGTAAAGAGAGTTTTCGGACTAGTGGTCAGGAACAGCGGGGTGACAGAAAGGCTGTGGTGTTTTCAAGCATGCAGAGACAGCAGAAAGGAGGAAGAAATGAGAAGACACAGCAGACAGTCTCTCAGAACCTTGTGATGGACCAGATTTGGTACTTAGACCCTGAAATAAATGTATAAAAACATGTTTTTCCTCAAATACTAAATCCAGTACACTTTGGTGTTCCTGGTGACATTTTTTAAGCATTAGAGACAAATTTTCCATTAAATGTGTTAGATAAACCATCACACGTAACGCTAGGAAAGTGACTCCTATATGAAAAAGAGCAGGATCCATATGCCACAATTCATTAATAATATAACAAAAGTACAAGTAATTCAGAAAACAAGGAACTACAATGAAACCTAAAGGGAACCCGCCAAGAAAACACCAAGGACAAGACTCTACCAGGAACACAGGAAGCATGGTTTATATACACAATAACTAATAAGGGTAACGACACTGGTTAGAACAATCCAGGAATAACAAATGGAAACATGAATAGGAACTAAACAGAACTACAAACTAGGGGCATTTACATGACACCATTTTTAACTAAAACCAGAAAATGTTAATTTAACAACACAAGAGCACGAAAATAGGCAAATCATGACAGCACAAGTCTTTCCAAAATATATAGTAGCCAACTAAGGGGAACTTCAATGGTGATGTTATGTCATAGATTGAAACATTCTAAGACAGAAGAAATCATCCAGTCAACAAGCCTGTCAAATGTTTTGCTACCTCAAATCATGTGGCTTGATGTTTATACTTGGGGTACATACTTTCTAGAAAATTAATACTTTTCTAGAATTTATTTTTCTGAGATTTACAGCTTTCACTTAGTAGACAATAAAATAGGTGAAAGACCAATATCTGAGCACACTGCCTGAAATACTGTAGCCCACAATGCAATGTGTTCAATTTGACCTTTCAATGCCAATGTGATGAACAAACTGGAAGTAATATAAGTCAGAATTTTAAACATCTCCTTCAATAATTATTTAGTAATACTGTCAGTTTTATACCAACTAAAAGTTTCTGTCTTGAGCTGATAAATGGCTGTGATTCTCTGATGTAAACATGTATCGCATTTTCTAAAAAATGGTTGGCAATATATACATGGTCGTACCCAGGCTTTGAAAATTAGTGAGGTCATATGGGGGGGGGGGGGTAACTGGTAACTTTGCTGCCAGATATTGATACTAAAACAAACAAAAAAACTAAAGATAAATAAAAAATAAACCGAAATTATTTCCAATCTTTTGCAGATAAGATACGATAAAGATATCGCTGTCTCTAAACTGCAACTTCCTACATTATTAACTTTCTAATCTAAAGTGTTCAATTAAGTGGAAAAGACAAGTCCAAAAACGCTTATAATAGCTGGATCCGGCAAAGCGTCCGCGCCCAACTGTCTCAAGCCTCGTTCACTCCGCCAGCGTCTCGCAGCGATCATTTTCATAACAGGGACGCTAAACATTCTTGCAAACTGTCTTAACTGAATTATACATGTCATGCAGGCATTCACATGAGGAGTTTAACAGCAAATTAGTAATTCAAAGGACAAATTTTATTTTTGAACATGAAAAATTTACCGAGGTCCGGACATCGGTGGCCTCATAGCTGGTCATGGGCCTGACTGTACAGTATGCACTATCCTAAATTTCCTTTCTATTTCATTTTCAAGTCTTTCTTTTTCTTTCAAACTTCTCATTGTTTCTGTCCTGACTCTGGAGAGAGTGAGAGCATTTGTGACAAATGGAAAATGAGAATGCAAAATAAGTGCTTCAAACAGACACCTCAGCAGCGTCGGCAGATGAAAAATAACTAGACTATGACACCAAATCACATACCACTGCATTAATATATTGTTATTTATTATGCTGAGTTTTAGTTTACTTTTTGACATTGACGTTTCATATTAATAACTAACTTTCTTAATAACAGAAAAAAATATAATTAATCTCAGGTTGAAGGCATAAGAGCAATTAGTTGTTTTTCTTCTAAAAAATGATCCACTTTGATGCTGCAGTGGGGATTCTAGTGTGATTATAAAAACACTATATTCTGACTGTGCCTCCATTAACTCAACAGACTGGCCATTTATTCAAAGTAAATATTTAAACACTTAATTTTACATCTCTGATTTGTTCCACAAATTTTGCGGCACTCCATTATGCTCAGAGATCTTTTTCTCTCTGTTCAAAGCACAAAGAAATATTATATCAAATATATGATTCTGGCAAACTTCATCTTTCATAATACAGTGCCAGTATGCTAATATACACAACATGGCCAATGTGGATCCTCAATATGTGATATGTAATTAAACATTTTATTTCAAAACCACTGGAATAAATAGGTGGTTGGATGGATTATGTGCCTGTTAGCAATGGGTGCAGTAGGAAAAAAATGTATATGTTAATTAGAAGGGAAGATCCACATATGTTGGCCATTTTGTGTAATATACTGTAGGAAGCTTAAAGAAATAGTTCACAAAAAAATGCAAATTGCTGAAAATGTACTCACTATTAGGCCATCCAACAGGATCACTTGCTAACCAATGGATCCTCTGCAGTGAATGGGTGCCGTCAGAATGAGAGTTCAAACAGCTGAAAAAAACATCACAATAATCCACAAGTAATCCACATGACTTCAGTCCATCGGTTAACATCTTGTGAAGTGAAAAGCTGCGTGTTTGTAAGAAACTATCCTTAACATTGCTTTCTGCAGTAAAAAGGGTGTCTCGTCTGAATCAGGAGAGAAATATGCACAGATCAAGCACTGTAAGCAAAAACAGTCCAAAATAGTTCAGAACAAATATGTCAGTGGATTTTTATGTGAGAGGACAACAGAGGATGAACTTTTTCACTAAATGAATGGTTATAGATCATGGACTCATGTTTTGGCCAGAAGTGACAGTTTAAAGTTAAAAGTGACTTAAAAATGGATTTGTTTTCACCAAGCATGCAGCGTTTTGCCTCACAAGACGTTAATTGATGAATTGGAGTGGTGTGGATTATTGTGATGTTTTTATCAGCTGTTTTGACTCTCATTCTGACGGCACCCATTCACTGCAGAGGATCCACTGGTGAGCAAGTGATGGAATGCTAAATATCTCCAAATCTGTTCTGATGAAGAAACAAACTCATCTGCTTCTTGAATGGCCTGAGGGTGAGTACATTTTCATAAACTTTTCATTTTTGGGTGATCTATTACTTTAAGTGATCTATTCCTTTAAGGAACAAAGTTCATTAACTTTCTAAAAAAAAAAAGTTTCTCTCTCTTTATTTATTCCTTCTCTTTCTAGCTTGTTCTTATTTGAACAATGTCTAAGAACTTGGTATTACAACCACTTCTTGTGTCTGTTTGCCTCTTTAAGAAGAATCGCTTTATGTATCCCCCAATTGTAAGTCGCTTTGGATAAAAGCATCTGCTAAATGACTAAATGTAAATGTAAATGTAAATTCATCACTGTGATACATGAAGCATATGTGCAATGTTTTCTCAGTGTTTTAAGATGCAGTCAGAGGTCAGTGGGCATTTTATTGAGTTGCATCTGCAGGAGCAGGGTCCATTTAGCAGATTGGCTGTCAGTGATGATCTTTACTAAAAGGCGTCTGCACGCAGAGAGGGTCTTGGCAGGACACTCTCATGCTGCTGTTTGCTGTGGAGTGGGTGCATGTGTAAATTCTCTGACCCATTTATCATGTCATAAGCCTGTTTCATCGCCATATGGTTCTGCTGTTTAAAAAAGAGGGTTATTTGTATGAGTATACATTTGACAAGCTCAGGTTGCGAATATCCCTCATGCTGTTGAGTTTTAACGGATTTGTCCCATAAATCACAAGATATTTTTGGGACTTATACTTTTTTTCATTATGCAAACTCTCTAACACACATTCTTTCACTAAGTTTGGGCAATCACATTTTTGCACTGGCAGCATGGTGCTGTTTTAACCCTTCTGGAGTTTTGAATGTACTGTAAATTAGAGTACACAAATTGCATAATGCATGATTTAAAAAATAAATAAATGGCTTTCTGTTGTTTGGATAAATGAACTACAATAATCTGACATTAATTGTGATCTCCAATTGATCAATCAGCAAAAGCTATTACTCCACTTGTGCACAATGTCAACAAGAACAGTCCTATTGTTGAACCAACAGGGTTCGAATGACAAACGTACGACAAAGTTATACGATTTTGTGAAACGATTCCTTATACCATGGTTGTTAAAGGGGTCATATGATGTTGCTAAAAAGAACATTATGTTGTGTATTTGGTGTAATGCAATGTGTTTATGCGGTTTAAGGTAAAAAAAAAACACATTATTTTCCATAAAATGTACATTATTGTTTCTCCTCAATGCCCCGTCTTTCTGAAACGCGTTGATTTTTACAAAGCTCATCGTTCTAAAAAAGCAAGGTGTGCTCTGATTGGCCAGCTATCCAGTACGTTGTGATTGGCCGAATACCTCAAGAGTGTGACGGAAATGTTACACCCCCTAACATACTGTGATCATGCCGTCTCCCAGCAAGATGAGACTCAGTCCAGCTGCTCTGCTCGTGCACATCCCATCATCGGTTCTCTTTTAGCAGTTCAGTCAATGTACTGTTAGGAGTAACTGAATAACTCGGGATATTGGTTTATTTCGCGTCAGCAGGAGTGCTTAATAACTTAAGTAATTTGTGGATTTGTGCGTACTGGAGACGCAAACCGTTTCAAACGATTCAGTTTGATTTGGTGAACTGGTTCGACCGGTTCACTAAGAAGATTGGTTAAATAGAACGATTCTTTCGCGATCCGGACATCACTAGAGAGACAAAACCAATAAAACCCATTACAAACGAGGCATTTGTTGCATCCAGTGGGGACATAATTCTGGATTATTATGACTTATACTGTCTTTTTACGCGTTGCGTTGCATCGCGCCGCGTAAACATAAAACCATGTCTGCATTTGTGATCGGAGAAACAACAAACCACAAGCGCTACTCTACACTGCCCAAAACTCGCATTTGAATCATCAGTGGCAGATTCTTTAAATATAAAAAACGTACTTACAGGCTGTGAGTCAGAAGTGCCAGACTGTCCTTGCAAAGTTGGAACTACCCAACTTTATAGAAACAGCCTTTGTGCCACAAACATAGGCTACTGGTTCAGGAAACAGTCCTCATCCATCCTCCATAAAATGCGCTGCACACATCTGAATATTTGGGTTCAACTGTTCTGGAACAATGTTGTAAATACAACTTAACCACTGATTTCTAGTCGTGTCCTCTTTTGAAAGGCCAAACTAAGTAGTTTCGCTTTCACAACGAAACACACAGCGACTCCACAACATGGCAGTGGAGGCAACAGCGAGAATAAAAGTTACGCCTTCTTTCTTTGCGTGAACATTTGGGCAACATTATGCAAATCTTCCCACATAGTGACGTAGACATGTGGGGGCATGTTAGAACGAGCCGTTTTAGGTAGGTGTGGCAGAGTCTTAACTTTTATAAAGAATATCTCTTTGGATTTGAGACTTTAGTCTTTGCAAATTTACAGATCTTCTTTATGCACCAAGAGCTTGTAACACTCCAAAGAGAAAGGAAAAATTGAAATCGCATCATATGACTCCTTTAATCTAAACACACCCTTGATCAAGCATGGTGACTACATGTGAAGACCACCAGCTCATCCAAACTTTGAAATAGTGAATAATAAAGTACCCATAAAGCTTGAGTCTTGAGTTTCATTGCTTATATTATTGGAGTATGTTCTACAATACTATAGACCCTTTTATGGCCGATGTCACAATTATGCCACAGCGCTAGCTGGAGGCAAAACAAAGGGGAAACTAGAGGCGGCCAATTCAAACCAGCACAGATTCGGCTACATAAGGAGCTTCAAATATCGTCTTGTTGTGATGTTGGGTGCCAGAATCGACGTAGTAGAGGCTCCAATTTGACATTTTAAAGCATACCTGCTGTCACTGACAGACAAAAAAACGACGACAGCTGTGGTTAAAGCGGACTGGACAGAAATTATCATCAAAAATGCTCGCGTTTGCAGTTCACACTGCTTATCAGAAAAGATTATTGTCTTTTGTTGTTATGGACTGTGTTACGCGTCTAAAGATTTCTTATGCATCTCTCTACTATGTCGTGTATGAAATAATGTCTGTGTGCATGTGTGTAAAACAACAAACTGACGATTTATAGTAATGATCTGTAATTGTATATACATTGTTGTGATTGATTGTAGCTGAATTTGGTAAGAAAAAATTATCAAATACAGAAAGTTCAAAATTAGTTTCTGGAATTTTCATTTCTAGAAAATATTCACATTTTAATTTAAATGTACTGTATGTAAAGTAGGCTAATGTAACTGTAATGTCACTGTAAACTTACATAATTTACAGGAGGTAGGCTATATACTTTAAAATAATTGATCGTTACATGACACATACATCTTCAAATAACATATCCATCACATTGATGTTTAACTTTTTGTATTTTGGCCCAGTTCATGTAGCTGTAAAAATAGTTGCCTGCTGAAATTGAAATATATATATACATCTTCATGACTAGACAGACACAGGTGAGCTTGTCTTTACTATACACGTTAGGTTTCTCTGTAGATGTGAGTCACTCAATCGGAGGTAACGTTAATCCTGTCAGATCCTCCATGCTTTGAGTGATGGGTCGGCCAATCTGGTTTCGTCCGTTAAACTTAACCTTTTCAAATAGCAATCGCGGTCCCAGACAGTGAGTGACCTTACATATGCAGGTAAAATTGGATTTTCTCCAGTCATTGTTAAAAAAAAAAAAAAAACAAGCTAACAAACTTCATAGCTAGCATTATTGAAGCGGTCAGGGGAATCTTTCTGCCTCCAGCTAAGCTCCGCCCACAGAAAAACGTCACAATGTTTACTAACAGAAAAAGGGTCTATTTAGTCCTTCAAAATGTTATGTTCAGTTCAGTGTGTTACTTGATGTGTCTTTATAATTATTTGTGAAATGTACTTGCAATTTCTGAGTGAAAATTATTTCTACACCATTTTCTTTTAGTGTAAGGACTATTTTATATAATGGTACCCAAAAATATGAACTTCCTGAAAGATATCACATCTCGGTGACAGCCTTTATTAAACAGTAAAATAACAGTAACATTGATATTCATATTCTTTGTTTAGCCAATTATGCATTTTAGGCTAATTTGAGCCTGCGAAATGAATTTTTTTGTGCATTCACCGTGAGCAGTCCAAATATGGAAAAACGGAAGCTGAGCAAGCGCGTGAGTTTTGAAGCGTCCGAAATGTTCAACAACTGAACAGTTAAACGTCTCGAAAAAAGGAGGAGAGAGAGGAAATGCGATGGGACCAAACATTTTTCGTTATTGGCGGGAGCTGAGAGTTTCAACGTGCTTCCAAACAGCCAAGCTTGTTTGTGCTTGACAGGTAAGAATACCACAACTACACTCTTAAAAATAAAGGTGCTTCAAAAGGTTCTTCAAGCGATGCCATAGAAGAACCATTTTTGGTTCCACAAAGAACCATTCAGTCAAAGGTTCTTTATAGAACCATCTCTTTCTTACCTTTTTATAATCTGAAGAACCTTCTTTCGCCCCAAAGAACCTTTTGTGAAACAGAAAGATTCTTCGGATGTTAAAGGTTCTTTATGGAACCATTTAGACAAAAAGGTTCTTCTATGGCATCGTGAGGCACCTTTATTTTTAAGAGTGTAACCACTAGAGTATCCAGGAATTACAATGTGGGTGGGCCCAGAGAAAATTGGGTGGGCCTAGCCTAAAATACATTTATCAAAATAGGCCAACACAACTAACAGTTACACCTGCTTGAATTTGCATCACCGTTTAATCAGAGCATAAGCCTGTATGTCATCATAAGCAGTGTTAAGAAAATAACAATAAGAACAGCATGAGCACGGCGGCCACACCACACACACGCGCATCTGACAGACGCAACCCAACACCATCATCAAATCAGCAGGACAGTAGTAATGGACAGTATGTAAAACCCATGCTTGGTCATAGTCTGGCTCAGCGGCCACATAAACCACACGAAATAAACAACAGTGACTAGGCAACTAACGTTAGGAAAATGTAGATTTTTGTACCTGTACACTGGTGTGTAGGGGAGGAAGCCTTTAGAGAATGGAGCGCTGCTGGTCATGAAGAAATATGTGAATTAACGTTAGCACTGGCAGAGCTGTTCAGCTCCTTGAGAGTGCAATATGCGGGGCGTTTCATTCATACTCGAAGCCGGAGGGCGCTCTCGCACAGAAAGCACAAAATAGACTCATAGAAGTAACGTGACGTGCCAGGAAAACTGTAATATGGACAAAGGCATGTATAACGGCATCCAGCGATCTCTGCTGTAGCTAAGGGGCTGTTCGCAAACTTATCTTCATCATTAAATGGCAAACAAGAAAAAGCAACAACACAATTTATTTTTATAGGTAAAGTATTGTGATTATTGCAACAGAATTCATAATGATTAGGCTACCTTCTGAAGAAACTGACTGGGTGGGCCTTTGACAGGCCCACCCGTAGCTACGTGACTGCGACTAACATCACTTAATAATTCAGTGAGTCTTAAAATAGTCATTCACAACAAGGAAGATAAATAACTAGCCTAAATATATACACTGTAATCATTCTAATTTGAACGAGAATAGGGAAATCCACACGACAACGATGAATCTTTGGAATCACTTTCAGAACTTTTTTTTTTTGTTCCAGCTCATGAAAATATAAAACATACTATTAATCTCTCACTCTTTAAATGTTCGAGCATTTATAAAATGGCAATTTAATAGTAAAACTATTAAGGACTCGTTTTCTTATGGATGGTATTTTAAGAAATGTATTAAGTGCCATTACACGACAGATAATCCATGACTTGAAAACAATAACAGAACAGCATCTATAGAATATACATATACAGTATTAAATATACAGTATATTTAATGCATTCAGGGTTTATAATGATGTGGCATGTGAAACATGTAAATATAGTGGACAGATAAGATATTCACAGTGCACAAGACCACATTATTTTTACAGAATGTTCAGTGAGCTGAGGGTCAGAAGTAGTGAGAAAGTTTGTTTCCATTTTTATACTGTTTGTTTGGATGACGGTCTGCACCACACAGTTATGTATGCACAGTCATTCAGCTGGATCAGTCACTATTAGAGCTGCTGTGATTGGGCGAGCACTAGTTCGATAGTGACACAGGAAAGGCTGATCAAATGTCAGAGAAATGTCAGGTCCCTTTGGAGAAAAATTAACGCCCAGGCGAATAGGCCATCGTGAGTTCACTGTATGAGATGGCAAAGAGGGCAGAGCTTGGCGTCTCCTAACTGATCTGTGACGACGTGGCAAATGCCAAGCTTTTAACAGTTTGCTCACAATCTGAGCTAGTCAAAAAAGGCAAAATCGATTTATATTGTTACTATCTTGCTGACTTTCTTAGAGGATCGAACAACACAAAAACTGAAGGATTATAAAAAAAACACATACTGAGCATGAAGGTGAGCTCGTTTTTTCCCACATCTGCCAGACTCTCGGAGTAACAGATGGTTCAGTAAGAATAATGACAGAGAATTGTTTGACATTTAAAAAAATATGACATTTCTTTCCTTGACTCACAAAATACCCCAATTTTTCAAATCAAAGCTGTCATATTTGAGATTCTTTTTGTGAAGATTCCACCACTGCTTACCTGGTCATTAAACCAACTTCATGAGATGAATCCTGGGATGTTGAAAGAGTTCAAATGTCTGTTTGACACTTTTTGAATGATTTTCCTTCACTATCCATAACTGTCTACACATTATGATCTGGATATTTAGTATTATTTTTGATTTAACTGAATTGAGCTGGATAATTACATTAATTTTGCAATATTGACACTGTTATTGAACTGAATTGAATCAACACTGATCAAAAATGAGCTGAATAATTATACTATTGTCTTTTGTATAGCTGGTTTACAGCTGAAATTGAATTTGTTTAATAATTTACTAATTTTACAACATTAACACTGTTATTTTCCTGTCTATCATGGATGTGTATTGTATACAGCGCAATATGCATAAATGTGACTTGACTTCATAGTAAACTTACTTTTCCTTTCCAGTCTCAAAACGAATGTCTTTTGTTTTCTCAACAAATGACTGCCATTTGAAGGTCTCTTTCAGTAAAAAGGCCGATCATCATTCATATTTTATTGTCACACCACTGTCTCTTTCATTTTCTGGAGATATCTGAGGAGAACATTTTAATGTTCTGTTTGGAGGAATGTGTTTACCTTCCATTAGGGAGTTTGTCTCAGTGAATATAAACAAAAAGTTAAATAAAGTTTTGATCTTCTTCTTCTTCTTCAAACCACTCCTTGTGAAAAAAGTACTTATTATGGAAATAATATACTTATAATTAAGTGTGACCTGAATATAAGGTATCAGACACTTAATTGCATGATATTTACAATTAATATATTTCTGTCATGACAAATCTCGGAGGGATTGGCATGGTAATGTACATGACAATGTTAATGTATTTGGTCTTGGTGGAACAGATCTGCTACGCTGCTGCTGTGGCAGAGCAAGTACCGAGAATTGCTACTGCTAATACATCCACAACATGCTGCTGTGAGCATGTAAGAAATATTGCTGCTGCAAATATAACATACATGAAATAACCCCCATATAGCATACACAAATCACCTCGTAGCAGATCTATACAGGTGGAGCTGGGGAAGGTGGAGGGTTTCTGAAGCAAGCTGCACTGCTACGGCAAGCACTAATCATATATTTGAATGTTGAACAGCGAGCTCATTGGCTACCGATACAGGAGAGAACCAATCAGCTGTGCCATGTGATAATGATGTCATTAGGTCAGATTGAGTTAGACCTATCGGACTGCGCCATCTAGAGTTTCATGCCAGAACTCTGTATATAATATGTTCCATACTATTTAAGTCAATGGCTACAGTCAAATGTTTGGTAACCAGCATTCTTCAAAATATCTTATTTTGTGCTCAACAGAACAAAGAAACCAATACAGGTTTGGAACAACGTGAGGGTGAGTAAATGATGACAGAATTTTCATTTCAATTTGTGAAGTGTCTGACTGGTCAATATCTGGCTCAGTACAAGTCTGACAGAATGGCCGTGAGCATATGTATGTCACACTGCTGTTTTACAAAGGAAGACATTTTATGATTAAGATTCCTTTCTTGTTATACCATAACTTCATGAATTTAAAGAGACTATTTAAAATGAAAAACACAAGCAGAATGAGTTTCTGTGCAAATTGTTCATAAAACCATTCTTGCATGCAGTAAATTGCCACAGTCAACACTTTACGGCAATTTGCGGCAAAACATATCTATTTACAATTCATGAGTTTGTTCTGCTCTTGCTAAAAAATTATGTTTTTCTCCAATATATAACATTCTATATGATTCATAATCCATTATGTGCGCAATATTTGTCACGTGGCTGCATTTTTAGGTTCATTAGTCGACTATCCATTTAAAAACCATAAATGCTCCTGATGTAAGATTATGATGCATTGCTTTTAAATTCATACATTGGTAATACTTCATATTATGTCATTTCTGGATCTGTTATGCTGTTGTTTGGATAAGTACCAGATTATTTAGCACTATTTTTTTAAGCACATTTTTCTCCACTTTCTTGTTTTTGAAAGACTAATGCTGCCTTAAAGTTTCTATGTGAATTGAATATAGAAAAAAAAAATGACCCAAGACACCTTCTTAAACGAAGGTTAAAAAGCTTTATTTTAATGTGGCTTGCCAAACAACACAGACTCCTAAAGTCTCCTAGGGTGTCCCTTTCCACACTGCCAAAATGCATTACCATGCAGTGGCTAGTTTTTAATGTCTGTGTGTGGCAAGCCAAATTAAAATTGAGGCTTTTAATTTTTTTATCTTAAGAAGTGCCTAGATTATTATTTTTCTTTATTCATTGACTGATGAAACCAAAGAGCACTTCATGCAGTAGAGAGTGATGTAGAATCTATTACATCATGTGTTTGTGAATGTCAAGCTTATAAATTTCATCTGTAAGATTTAATTCCTTCACATTTTATGCACTGTTGCGGAGCTGCTTTATGAGCCAATAGGTTATGTGACAAAACCACATTTCCCATCATTCTCTGACGCAGTGTTCTCATAATAAATTGCATAGATAAATTGTCAGTTGCACATCTTTTGCTCCGCATCTAGTTTTTGTAGTTGTAAGTAAAG
Organism: Sinocyclocheilus grahami; assembly: GCF_001515645.1. Taxonomy (NCBI): domain Eukaryota; kingdom Metazoa; phylum Chordata; class Actinopteri; order Cypriniformes; family Cyprinidae; genus Sinocyclocheilus; species Sinocyclocheilus grahami. Next base: position 1,207,854 of record NW_015505700.1, read on the forward strand.
AGATAAAAATATGTCCATTTTATTCCAACCAAAACCATTTGAAGGCACATGACATCATAATTATGACCGTAAGTAAAAACCTCCCAGGATGACATTAGGGCAGCATATTTTTCCTACCATGAGCATGCACTTTTTATTGTGTCTTTGTAAAATGTATCATAGTTAACCTTTAATTAACCTTTAAAAAATCCTGATGAACCTCTCTCCACCAGAGAGGAATATATGATCCGAACGTTATATTGAATTACTGATAAAATGAATAGAAAATGTCAGAACAACAAACTAATCTCAGCTCTGTCTTGCACAGGGGAAAACAGAAACACGAAATAAGACCAGAATGCTAATGAACAAACCTCCGGCGAATGTACAAAGCACCTGCTATTTATTAAAGTGATGGAAGGGGAAAAAAAGAAAGTCTATATCTTTCACCTCCTCTGTGGTTTGTGAGACATTAAACAAAGTCTCTTGAGAGTCATGGGAACTGTGATGAGATTGAGGTATTAAAAAAACATATTTATTCAATTTGTAGTGCTAATGAGGAGATGAAGAGTGGTGAGATGACAAAAGAGAGGAAAGATGAAGGAAAGATGTGGTGGAGCTAGAACAGAGAGAAACTGGGAAATGAGAGCGAGAAGAGAATAAGAATGAGAGAGAGAAGGTAAGATGAAGTTCAAGCTGACCTTTCATTGACCTTTCATAAGAGCGGCCTACGGGTAAATCCAGCTCCTGATGCGTCAGCACCAATGAATCCACAGTATACACACAATACACACATACACTTAAACACACCCTTCAGTACATTACTGTCAGCTGTCAGCCACAATGCACCAGACCTTTGCTTCTGGAAGGAGCAGTGCCTCTCTTGAAATAAGATGGCATGATTTCACTGGCTCTGTTCCATAAAGTAGTGTGCTGCCCCTGTACGCAGCATTTTAAAGACAATAGGTGTTCCCGGCTTAAAGTTGTATGAATGTGACTAAGAAAAAATAAACTATTAACCCTGCACCCTCTGGCTATGATTATATTGGTGAGCTTGTGTTCATGAGATCTGCGACCCAGACGGTGTGAGACTCCAAATTAAAAACAGAACTAAGCTAATAATCATTTCTGTGTAAATTTTAGAATGATTTGATTATTTGACTGACAGCTAGAATCTAAACTAATAATAATTGAAATTCAAAGAAGCACAGGATAAAGACCTACACCCATAAAACCTTTGCCTACGCTGTTGGTTTCCATCGTTAGGCAGGTGGGTAGTTCCTACAACTTAAAGCCAAATTCCAAGGCAATATTGCATGTACCTTTCATGGGGAAGGCAATCCCATAATGCACTGTAACTGTAACGTGGATACGTTACAATGGGGTTGAGGATCCAAGTGCAGGCTTTATTTAGAGCATAGTCGGACAGACAGGGTCAAAACACCAGCAAAACAGTACATCCAGGAAAATCCAATAGAGTAATCCAAAGAACAGACAGTCAACGATCAAAACACCAAGGCAAGGCAAGACAAGGCAGGAACTAGACAACATAGGTTAAACAATAATCAGCAATGTGTGTGTGGATGAGTGCAACCTTTATAGTGTCACTGATGGGAAACAGATGTGGTGTGATAATGAGTTCCTAGGCAGGGGTACTGTTCCTTGACAGTAACAAGCTTAGTGAAAAATCCATTCAAGGTGGACAGTGTACAAGTTTATAAATAAACTTAGAATTTGTTAGAAACATCGTAATAAAAATGGTTTAAAAAATAAATTAATTAAATGATAAAATTCAAATAATTTTTGTTAAACATTTGACAGATGTTTTTGGCCAAAATATACATTAAACATTAACATGTATCAGTTAATTCCAGTGTTGTTTAAGTATAATTGATAAGTATTATTTTGTGTTTATGTCTCTTTTTTAATGCCTGTATAGTTAATATGTCTTTATAGTTCTTATTAATATTATTTCAGGTTTAGTTTAAGTTATTTTAGTACTTAAACTAACATAAAAGAAAATGAGAAATTATGCAATGTAAATCTAGCTGAAATAAAATAATAATTTTTTCTTGTGTTTCAGTTAGTTTAAAGTAATGAAAATGTTTTTTATTGTTTTATTTTTAGCTTTAATTTTAGTTAAGGATAATAACCCTAGTTCATGCATTCCCTGGTAATAAAACAAATTACTTTGATTTTCTTTATGTTTATTGTTTTATTTGCTATTAGTGAAAAAAAAAAGTTTCTGGAGAGTTCTGGTGTTTTGAACTTTTCAGGACTGTGTGCATCAGCCAATCAGTGATGTCATAATATAGTTTTCTTTCTTAGTCACAAAAAAGGCTAAAAAATATCTATGATTATGTGAACAAATATGGCAGGTTTACTACTTCCAACTAGAGACCTGCGCGGGACGGCCATTGCGTTTCAGAAATCAACAGCTGAGTCTGTGATTGGCTACATTGCGCAACCCTTTAATCACATGTTATAAATAGAAACTCTGCCTAACTTGTGCGTGTTAATCATATTAATGTTATTAGTTGTTCTTTTTGCTTTTGTGCAACACATAAATAACAATTTAATGTTTTAAGCATTTTATGTTTAGACCATTTCTATTTTGCGGGAGTCCCGCAAATCATTTTATTCTCCCGCATCCCGCACACACACAAGTCTCTTCCCGCCCGCACCTGCACTCGCCCATCAAGAATTTTCCCGCGCCGCACCCTGTTAAAACCCCGCGGGAGTGCAGGTCTCTACTTCCAACCAAGCAACTTCCATTGAGATGAATGGAAATGCTAATGCTAAGTGTTCTCCAGAGATTATTGACTTCTTTGCCACACACACACATAAATTCATGATGTTATCAGGACTGTCTCCTTCACCAGGCAAAAACGGCCGTAATCATCTCCATTACCGCAGCACAAGGCATTAATATTTAAAGCCATTACATTCAGGCAGATGAGTGATTTCAGAGCTGGGCCTTTCTATTGACCTTCTCTAAGCCGTGTCAATTGACCTCAATGATGCACAAACACAGCCGCTCACAAATAACAGACACAAGCTGCTCAAGAAAGTCACGGGATTAATTTAGCTTAATATTGATTTCAATTAAAGCAAATGAAGGGTTGATGCAGAGTAACTGTACGGGAGTGTGTATGTCTGCGGTTTGTGTATGATAGAGGATCTCGATGTGTGGTGCTCAGTGATTTATTGAAGAAGTGAGTTAAAGCCTCAGGCACTCTCCTGCAGAAACAGGAGCACGGCACAAATGGTAAATGACACATGGTACAGTGATACAAGAAAAAGTTTCAGTGTAGCAGTGAAATGACAGAGAGTGTGGCCATTCATCACGTAAATAATATATATTTTAATTAGAATAGAAAAAAAAATGTTGAGAACTGAAACAAAGTTTGATAGCATAACACATATATCTTGAACAGCATGATAAATGAGCATCATTCTGAGCCATACCATGGCTGAACACTTTATTTCATCCATACACAGGTAATTACAAAATACGATTTATAATTTACAGTACACTAAATAGCAGATCAAATAAAAAGTATATATATATATATATATATATATATATATATATATATATATATATATA
>NW_015505700.1:1211510-1244180 GCF_001515645.1 Sinocyclocheilus grahami
CTGTCTGACAACGTGAAGCATGCTTAAAGAGCAACACATCATGCCGAGATCTAAAGAAATTCAAGAACAGATGAGAAACAAAATAGTTGTCAGTCTGGAAAGGGTTATAAAGCAATTTCTATAGCTTTGAGACTCCAGTGAACCACGGTCAGAGCCATTATCCACAAATGGAGAAAACTTGGAACAGTGGTGAACCTTCCCAGGAGTTGCTGGCCAACCAAAATTACTCCAAGAGCGCAACGACGACTCATCCAAGAGGTCATAAAAGAACCCAGAACAACATCTAAAGAACTGCAGGCCTCACTTGCCTCAATTAAGGTCAGTGTTCATGATTCAACAATAAGAAAGAGACTGGGCAAAAACGGCATCCATGGGAGAGTTCCAAGGAAAAAGCCACTGCTGACCAAAAATAACACAAAGGCTCGTCTCTCATTTGCCAAAAAATATCTTGATTATCCCCAAGACCTTTGGGCAAATATTCTGTGGACTGATGAGACAAAAGTTGAACTTTTTGGAAGGTGTGTGTCCCGTTACATCTGACATAAAACCAACACAGGATTTCATAAAAAGAACATCATACCAACAGTCAAACATGGTTATGGTAGTGTGACCTGGATGACTTGCTATAATTGATGGAACCATGAATTCTGCGCTCTATCAGAAAACCCTGAAGGAGAATGTCTGGCCGTCAGTTTGTGACCTCAAGCTCAAGCGCACTTGGGTTATGCAGCAAGACAATTATCCCAAAAACACCAGCAAGTCCACTTCTGAATGGCTCACAAAATTAAGGTTTAGGAGTGGCCAAGTCAAAGTCCAGACTTAAATCCGATTGATATGCTGTGGCATGACCTTAAACAGTCCTTTCATGCTCGAAAACCCTCCAATGTGACTAAATTAAAACAATTCTGCAAAGAAGAATTCCTCCACAGCGATGTGAAAGACTCATTGCCAGTTATTGCAAACGCTTGATTGCAGTTGTTGCTGCAAAGGGTGGCACAACCAGTTATTAGATTTAGGGGGCAATTACTTTTTCACGGAGGGCCAGGCAGGTTTGGACCGCTTTTTTCCTTTAATAAATTAAATAATTTTTTCAAAACTGAATTTTGTATTTACTTGGGTTATCCTTGTGTAATATTAAAATTTGTTTGATCTGAATCTTTTAAGTGTGACATAAATGCTAAAAATTAAAAAACAGCAAGGGGGCAAAAACTTTTTCATGGCAGTGTGTGTGTATATATATATATATATATATATATATATATATAAGTTGTGTAATATTTATATGCATACATGTTATTTATACATACAGTATATATATACTATATATATATATATATATTTTTGTACAAGCTCTTTCTCTGTGGAATTAATTGTGGCATGAAGTGCATGTGCTGTATATATTAACATAATTAACAGAACTTCATTTTTAGCCTCATTACATGTTAATAGTGTTGAACAAATTACTGCAGAAAATCTGATAAAGATAGCTAACAAAAAGTAACAAATTATGTGCTGTGTACTTCTGCTGCACTACGAAAAGTCCATAAAAATAGGTCCCAATGTACTGTTAATATAAAATAATTTTCCATATAGATTTTTCACAGGTGTTTTGCCTGTATTTTGAATTACGCATTGTGTTGTGTTTTAGGGTTAAAGGAAATATCTGTAAAATAATAAATAAATATTGTTTTGGCAAAAATTACCACCTTTTTTGTTTTTCCGTGGATTTTTTTTTCTTATAGCATGACAAAAACAAATAGATACAGTGGGTACGGAAAGTATTCAGACCCCCTTAAATTTTTCACTCTTTGTTATATTGCAGCCATTTGCTAAAATCATTTAAGTTCATTTTTTTTCCTCATTAATGTACACACAGCACCCCATATTGACAGAAAAACACAGAATTGTTGACATTTTTGCAGATTTATTAAAAAAGAAAAACTGAAATATCACATGGTTCTAAGTATTCAGACCCTTTGCTCAGTATTTAGTAGAAGCACCCTTTTGATCTAATACAGCCATGAGTCTTTTTGGGAAAGATGCAACAAGTTTTTCACACCTGGATTTGGGGATCCTCTGCCATTCCTCCTTGCAGATCCTCTCCAGATCTGTCAGGTTGGATGGTAAACGTTGGTGGACAGCCATTTTTAGGTCTCTCCAGAGATGTTCAATTGGGTTTAAGTCAGGGCTCTGGCTGGGCCATTCAAGAAAAGTCACAGAGTTGTTGTGAAGCCACTCCTTCATTATTTTAGCTGTGTGCTTAAGGTCATTGTCTTGTTGGAAGGTAAACCTTCGGCCCAGTCTGAGGTCCTGAGCACTCTGGAGAAAGTTTTCGTCCAGGATATCCCTGTACTTGGCCGCATTCATCTTTCCCTCGAATGCAACCAGTCGTCCTGTCCCTGCACCTGAAAAACACCCCCACAGCATGATGCTGCCACCACCATGCTTCACTGTTGGGACTGTATTGGACAGGTGATGAGCAGTGCCTGGTTTTCTCCACACATACCGCTTAGAATTAAGACCAAAAAGTTATATCTTCTGAAGTATCAGAGAATCTTATTTCTCACCATCTCACAACTCCATGCGGGCTTTCATGTGTCTTGCACTGAGGAGAGGCTTCCGTCGGGCCACTCTGCCATAAAGCCCCGACTGGTGGAGGGCTGCAGTGATGGTTGACTTTCTACAACTTTCTCCCATCTCCCGACTGCATCTCTGGAGCTCAGCCACAGTGATCTTTGGGTTCTTCTTTACCTCTCTCATCAAGGCTCTTCTCCCCCGATAGCTCAGTTTGGCCAGCTCTAGGAAGGGTTCTGGTCGTCCCAAATGTCTTCCATTTAAGGATTATGGAGGCCACTGTGCTCTTAGGAACCTTAAGTGCAGCAGAATTTTTTTTGTAACCTTGGCCAGATCTGTGCCTTGCCACAATTCTGTCTCTGAGCTCTTCAGGCAGTTCCTTTGACCTCATGATTCTCATTTGCTCTGACATGCACTGTGAGCTGTAAGGTCTTATATAGACAGGTGTGTGGCTTTCCTAATCAAGTCCAATCAGTATAATCAAACACAGCTGGACTCAAATGAAGGTGTAGAACCATCTCAAGGATGATCAGAAGAAATGGACAGCACCTGAGTTAAATATATGAGTGTCACAGCAAAGGGTCTGAATACTTAGGACCATGTGATATTTCAGTTTTTCTTTTTTAATAAATCTGCAAAAATGTCAACAATTCTGTGTTTTTCTGTCAATATGGGGTGCTGTGCGTACATTAATGAGGAAAAAAATTTACTTAAATGATTTTAGCAAATGGCTGCAATATAACAAAGAGTGAAAAATTTAAGGGGGTCTGAATACTTTCCGTACCCACTGTAACTCACTGATGAAAACTGATACATTGTTTTAAACTGAAACATCCATCAAAGATCTGTAAATCTTGTCGATAGCGTCGTGGTTAGTGCGTCAACATATAGCGAAACTGCGCTCACAGTGACCTGAGTTTGAATTGAGTCCACCCCAATACTTTCCTGTCATCTCTCCACTGTCCTCTCAAAATAAAAGGCACAAAAAGCCCATAAATATAACTTTAAAAAAAAAAGATTTGTAAATCTCATTCAATTTAACTCAAAGAGTCAAAATTTCCAACTTCAGACAGGCACAGGACATCAGGTGAACGTCACGGCACACTGGTAATGATAAACATCCAGTTTTAAAATCAGTATACAATCAGAATGGATGCTGTTTACTTTATTAATGCATATTCCTGGTTTTATTCTGCATAATTTATCAGTGCACATTATCTCAACCAAAAACACCCCTCTAAACTGAGAGCTGGGTACAATAGAAGATAAACTATGAGAATGGATCTCTCACACTCTTTTTGAAGGGAACAGTTTTTCTCTCTTCACAATAATTACCATGGATGTCAGCATTTCTGCTTACTTTCTTTTTGCACATAGCAGTTAACAGTCTAACCTGCATTAAGTGAAAAATAATCACTTTCAAATCACTTTACCTTTTTGCCTCCAAGGCTCTAAAACCACACACACACACATACGGTCCACAAATGCAATGAGAAAGTGCTCAGGATTTGCTAATTTAAGCATGACACTCTTTAAGCTAATTTTGAGAGTCCAGCTGAGAGACAAATTCACCCAGCTGATGTCTGACAGGCCAGTTTCCTTTTGTCCTATTCTTTATGAAACCAGTGAAAATTAAATCAAAAGAAGACATTTAAAAACATATGTGACTGTACAAAATCTGCATTGCATTTCTGAGGTTCTTTTTGTTCCCATTAACATGAACTTGATTTGTGTGCTATCTTCATTGGTTAAATTCCTTGAATCTAATTTGCATAATTATCCTAATAAGTTCCACATCTCAATGAATGGGCACTGAAGGTTTCAGTTAGCAAATAAAGGCCATCAAATTATCATAAAACGTCCATTAAATGCATGGACTGTATTCCCAGTCTTCTGCAACCATACAACCATTTTTACTGAAAGTTTTGAGATCCTTCATATCCCTCAACCAATAATCACTGATCAGTCTTGATAAATGGATTGGTCCAGTTTGTAAATTAATCTTTCAAAGCAGTTTTGTGAACTGTTGTGACTCAAACGAATGATTTGTTCATGAAACGAACATTGCTACTTTTCTCATAAGTGTGCCAATGAGAGCTTGGAACATGCAAAGATAAACAGAGATAAAATATATTTTCATGCTCATTCTGGCAGAAAACTAGTAAAAGTGTGATATTTGATATGAGAAACCATGTCAAATTTGTCAGGTGTTGCCATGGAAACAGAGTAAATAGTTTCCTAATACATGAAAATTACAGTATTTGAACCACATATTTCATAAATCCAAAAATCCTGTGAATGTTAACTGATAAATAATTCAGTATGGCATCCCGATCACTAGGGATGCCATACAAAGCAGAATTAATTTAGCAGCCTTATTGGAAAATGCTCAAATCACTAATCCTGTTATTAGTGCAGTCTTATTTAAATCTCGCATTTAATTAACAAATGTATGATGTTCCGAATCAAAGGGCCTTTACACTCTAAAAAATGCTGGGTTAAATATAACCCAGCACTGGGTCAAAAAGGGAAAAACCCAGCTATTGGGTTGTTTTGACCCAGCGGTTGGGCTGGGTAAAAACAACCCAACCGCTGGGTCAAAACAACCCAATAACTGGGTTTGTCCCTTTTTAACCCAGCTTTTTTTAGAGTGTACATTTATATTTTCAGAGACAGAAAAACAACTTAATTTGAAGAAAAGATGAACACATGTAAACAATCAACATTAAAGTAAATAAAGTAGCAAAAGCAATTTAATAGTTCTGTATTTCAATTGTAGGTATTTCAGAAACTAATTATTTATAATTGCCACATTAAAGCCACAATACACTAACTACATACTAATTTAGAGGATTTGTGTCTCTTTTCTATGCTGCCTTGAAATTCAAATTCTCATTTGCTCACACACAGATTTTCTGGTATCCATAGAGAATTAGATTTTTATTTATTTTTTTGCCAGAAACAGCCAGGCAGGGAATGTCGTTACTGCATCACACAGGTATTCTTATAAAGTTTATTTTAAATGATCACATAAATGTCCATGCTGTGTTTATTCTTCACGCTTCAGTTTTGCAGACAGCTGACAGATTTTCATGCTTAGTACATTTTATAACTCGTCTTTTTTTGTCTCAAAGTCTTTGACTGAGGTAGTTAAACTCAATGGTTGACAAAGTATACAAATCAAGTACTTGAATAAAAGTACAGATATCCTAATAAAGTATTTGTCCAGTAAAAGTATAAGTACTCCTTTTAAATTTTACTCAAGTAAAAGTACAAAAGTTTTTTTTTTTATGTGTCATGGTACTCTTGTGAACATGCCTCAAAGACAGACACGGAAGAAAATAAATTATTGAATAGAGTCATTATTTTTTTTGTCTTTGCGCACAAAATGTATTCTCGAAGCAAGTAGTAAGTAAGTTGAATCACTAATGTCACACAGGCTATTTTAACAATGTCCTTACTACCTTTCTGGGCCTTAAACCTTTCAGTTGCTTTGCTGTCTATGAAGGGTCAGAAAGCTCTCGGATTTCATCAAAAATATCTTAATTTGTGTTCCGAAGATGAACGAAAGTGTTACTGGTTTGAGTGAGTAATTAATGACAGAATTGTAATTTTTGGGTGAACTATCCGTTTAAGTCAAACTTGTGAATTCACTCCACAACAGCTGCAATCCGATCAGTCTGATTCGTGAATGAATCGCTCAGTGAGATTTGCGAACTGATTTAATAGATTCATTGAAAATAATCAGTTTGTTCATTAATTAGACACCACTGTCGTGCCACGGAGCAGGTGATAATTTGTCCAGTTCAAAATAATGAGGAACGACATGTTTTAGGAAATGTAGTGGAGTAAAAATCTGATATTATTCTTTGGAATGTAGTGAATTAAAAATAAAAAAGTACAGCAACTTAAGTACAGTAACAAAGTAAAAATACTCCACCTTTGGTTAAACTCATGCAATGAATTCAAGTTGGTTGTTATTATTATTAGGTATTTGTGAATGCTGCATCCTTATGACTTTCATTTTTTAATATCTGACATTAAAATGTTCTGTTTTGACAATACAAAGATGCCGAAATTGACAACAAACTCTCTCGTACTCCATCCTGCTGTTTATGAATTTGAATAAGCTAGCACACTGCAGCCTTCTTCTCTCTGACCTGAAAAAGCACCACTGTGCACAGCCGTCTCACAATCAACCACCTGCATTCTGACACCACTATCTGTAGTATCTCCTATTGATAAAAAGAGAGGCAATTCAGAGAAGATGAATGCGACATTTTCTCCTGGAATGATAAAGCACATCCTTGCTCTGAACCGCTAGCGGTGATATCTACATGCATCTGCTGCGGTACTCCAAAGATAAGACGGGACTCAGGAAGACGGTAATGTGATGCTACTTTACTGATGTTAGATAGATGATCATGTGCCTAGAATCTGCATTTTTTCCTCTCATCCTCTTTCTTTCCATCATTCATTCTCTCTCTCTTTCCTCTGCATTGTGTTTCGGCTGTCTCAGGCCGTGGAAGCCTCTGCTGCGGTGAGGACAGATGAGAATCAGAGGGAATTATGGGCCAAGGTGACCCATATAAATGAGAGTGAACATTCTGGATTTAAATGAGAGTTGGCGTACTGGGTTTGACATTTTAAAAGTCAACTTGAAACACACAACCCATTTACTTCTGTAATTTGATGTACTTCTGAGTGAAACCAGAAATAAAGTTGGGTGGGATTTGAATTTGTCCATTAGGAATTGAGCATGAGAAGTGTGCGTCTCATGACAGAATGGAGCCAAGTGAGGAGAATCTATTAGCAGTCTCAATAGCAGTTGTTTGGCTGGCGCATATAGCCATTTGAATTCTGTGATGTTTGCTCATGGAAATCACAGACATTTTGAACCAAACCCCTGACTGAAAAAGGTAGGCCTGAAAAAGTGAGAGAGTTTTGTGACATGTGACATGTTTCAGAGGTTGTGGAAGTTATTACATTATAATTCTGGATTCCAAAGAAATACATTGAATTTCTGTTAATGTGTGCCAGTCATTTGTGCACAATAAGGCTCCGTCCACACGAAGATGCGTTTAGCTGTATACGCATACATTTTGTATAGGCGTTTCGTCCACACAGATCCGGCATTTTGGGAGAGTGAAACCGATATTTTTTTAAACCGGGTCCCAGAGAGGATAAATCTGAAAACGCCGCCCTTGCGTTTTCGTGTGGACAGCAAATCCATATATTTTCTGAAACGATGACGTCATCAGCCCACGTCTCGCCCACTGATCTATAATATATAATAATCATTATATATAGATCAGTGGTCTCGCCCCTAGTCAGACACCACTACGTAACGTAACAGCAACAAAAACATGAACAAACACTGAACGATTGTCTTTTTATTAACTAACATTAACACAGATTAATAAATGTATTGTTCCATGTTCGTTTGTATACCACGCGCAAGGTTTATGGCATAGTCCAAGTCTTCTTCTCCATTTTTAGTGTATCTCTGTGGCAGAATTACAGTGCCACATACTGCTCTGGCATGTATACTACAACGTTGTGTGTTGGTTTCATGGTTTCGTGTGGAAAGATATTTCTTGAGACGGGGGGAAAAAAAGATCAGATAGGGAAAGCTCTGGCTTCGTGTGGACGTAGCCTAAGACAGTTTCTTTCTTCTGTTGAACACAGTAGAATATATTTTTAAGAATGTGTGTAACCAAAAAGTTGGTAGCCATTGACTTCAAGAGTATTTTATTGTCCATGTTATGGAAGTCAATAGCTACCAGCATTCTTCAAAGGATTTTATTTTGTGTTCAGCAGAAGAAAAACTCATACAGGTTTTGGAACAACTTAAGGGTGACTAAATGATGACAGTATTTAATTTTTTGGGTGAACTTTCCCTTTAAGTGTTTTTTCTCTCTGTGTTTTTGTTTCCGTTGTGTGCCCTATGGATCCCCTCCTTTGCCCCGATTTCATCCTCAACCGACGAGCCATCGCTTGTGAGAGCGACAGAGCTGAGGATCGCTGCGCAGCCAGAGGCCGTGATTTCAGTCAAGGTGTGTGAGCCGTCAACAACGCCTGCCACAAGGGAGAAAGCCACAGACGGTGTGAGCGCGGAGAGGAGCTCCGCCCCCTGCACCGCGACTGAGGGTGAGCTGAGTACGGCGTGGCAAAAGGGCCAAAACGGGGAGGGGGATCTCATAGACTGGGAGTCTGATCTGGAGATCAAACTGCCCCCTCTCCTCTCTCCGTCATCTCCGCTGGTCCCATCCAGCCCTCCTTCGTCCTTGGTTCCCTCGTCCAGCCCTGAGGGGGCTTCCGATTCTCCAGTGCCCGCTCCTCAAAAGTGCTCCTCCAGCCTCCGAGACCTGGAGACTCGACCCGTTGACCCGTCGGCTCCATCATGGCTCCTAGCTCCCTCCTCTCCCACATGGCCCGGCAGTCCACAAGCTCCGCCAGGATCCCTCGTCCCTCCGGCTCCGCCTTGGTCTGAGGTGGACCATCCTGCGCCTCGGGGACTCCACTCCTCTGGCTTCGCCTCGTCGCTCCGGCTCCACTTCGCCGGCGCCATCTGCTCCACCTAGGATTATTAAAGATTGTGTTATTCAAGTACTCCTCATTTCCTCGTTCCTTGCTCCCCGAGTGAATTGTGACAAGTTGTTCGTGATTTGGATATGGATTAAATGTAAGGGTTTTAAAAAATAATAAGTTTTAATCACAATTTCTACCCAATATTGTATTTAATATGAAATATTTTAGAGCTTAATACATGTAGATTATTATATTAAAAAAATTTCCATGGAGTAAGATTTTATAAATTTCCATTTCCTTGAAATCACTCCTCTGGCTTCGCCTCGTCGCTCCGGCTCCACCGCTGTCTCCCGGATCCACACCTCCGCATTGGTCGCCGGCGCCATCTGCTCCACCTAGGATTATTAAAGATTGTGTTATTCAAGTACTCCTCATTTCCTCATTCCTTGCTCCCCGAGTGAATTGTGACAAGTTGTTCGTGATTTGGATATGGATTAAATGTAAGGGTTTTAAAAAATAATAAGTTTTAATCACAATTTCTACCCAATATTGTATTTAATATGAAATATTTTAGAGCTTAATACATGTAGATTATTATATTAAAAAAATTTCCATGGAGTAAGATTTTATAAATTTCCATTTCCTTGAAATCACACTTTTAAATGTAGACTTCCTCATATGATGTTTTATTAACGAGGTTCGGGAGGAGCGTGTCAGATACTTAGCCTAATTAACACAGGTGGAGCGCACTCAAGTTAATCAACACCATGATATAAATACAGCTGACTTACCTCTATCCATTGATGGTTTATCAGCATCCCTCCTCCGCCCCATTTCCTCACTTCGAGTTCATACTACACTTAAAAAAAATTTCCATGGAGTAAGATTTTATAAATTTCCATTTCCTTGAAATCACACTTTTAAATGTAGACTTCCTCATATGATATTTTATTAACGAGGTTCGGGAGGAGCGTGTCAGATACTTAGCCTAATTAACACAGGTGGAGCGCACTCAAGTTAATCAACACCATGATATAAATACAGCTGACTTACCTCTATCCATTGATGGTTTATCAGCATCCCTCCTCCGCCCCATTTCCTCACTTCGAGTTCATACTACACTTATACGGGGGCGGGGGTACTCTAGGTTCGGGCCATTCCCGAGCTCAGAGCCCGTCTGTGGACAGCACGCCAAATATGCATTACCATACTTCAGCTAATTATATGTAAGCATGAACTCGTGAAATATCCGGATTTTCAAGACTCTGGGAAACCTGGTTCTTCAGTCTTGTTTTGTCTTATTTTAAAAAAATTTAAGTCCCCTTGAGGCCCCCTACTGGGCCCTGGGCCCCCGGTTGAGAAGCATTGATATAATATATAATGTAAACAAGCCTTAATATAAGATTCCCTTTCTTGCAAAACATTGCAAGAATGAAAACCAGAGCAAAGGTGCATTATGACTGTGGTGATATTGAGAATAAAATTAGATTGATCTGCTAGAACTGGAGTTAAAACCTTTTTATTTTGAGTACCAGATATTTAGGCCGAAAACAGTGAGATTGTAGTTCATCATGTCAAACACTTACTAAAATGCAATGTTAAAATTGGTTGATTCAGTCAAACAACCAGTGCTATTATGTTTGCTGTCCATCGTCCAAGACAATGAACCATCTAAGAGAAACAGTCCGGACCATGCATAATGTTTAATGGGTTTTAGAGTAGTTGTAGCAAATCGTTTTTAAAAGACAGAGTTATGAAGTGGTGTTCGACTAGTACCTGACTGTAACACCAAACGACCAGGTATCTGCAAGATAGTCAAATGCAAATGTCTTTCTGAATAAATATATTTCAATGTGCTTGGCATAGTAACATAACTAATGGAATCCAGCCGGCATTCAGCACACATCAACAATTAATCACCAAGGTTTTTTCCAAACCCCAACCTCCATATGCCATGATGGATAACTCATGTTGGTCCCCGTCTACAGACTATAAATCCACTTTATCAGCAAATTCCAGTTCACATCTACCTCTGTTTTCCTTCTCTTTCCTTTACTGTCATGTTTACAAATTCAATATAAAGCCGTGTTTGTTTTGTGCTTCCTTTCCAACAGATGTCGGCTGTCTTCACTGATGTTGATGCAATTATAGGCAAGCTGTTTGAAATGAACAATTCAAACATGGTGCTGGAAACGATTTAGCACTTACGTGTACAAAGCTGTTTGCTTGCCAAAGAGCAGACGCAGCATGTCATGGGATGTCCCCTAACCGAGACATTCCAGCATTACAATAACAGTATGTCTGCAATAAGAGGCAGGTGGGCTGTGCCCTCACTAGTTTATGTGAATTATCTATAGCTAGTTTTCACATCCATGAGAACAACCATTTTTGAAACCTTTTAGTGAACAGTTGTTAAAGGAATAGTTCACCCAAAAATTTTAATTTGCTGACAATCTTTTCACCCTCAGGACATCCAAGATGTAAATTACTTTGTTTGTTCATCTGAGAAATTAGGCATTGCTCCCCAATGGATCCTCTGCAATGAATGGGTGCCATCAGAATGAGAGTCCAAACAGCTGATAAAAACATCACAATAATCCATACGACTCCAGTCCATCAATTCATTGTTTTGTGAAGTGAAAAGCTGCGTGTTTGTAAGAGACAAATCCATCAAGGCATTTTTATCTTATAGTTAAACCATAGTTTCTAGGCAAAATACGAGTCCATAAAATTGCTTTCTCCAGTGAAAAAGACATCTTGTCTGAATCAGGAGAGAAATATGCACAGATAAGGAACTGTTTACAAGCCAATACAGTTCTAAATAAATATTTCAACTTTGATTTGAGAGGACAACAGAACATAGACTTCTACTGGAGGAAGCGTTATTATAGATTATGGACTCGTATTTTGGCCAGAAGTGACAGCTTATAGTTAAAACATCTGAATGATGGATTTGTTTCTTATAAACATGCAGTTTTTCGTTCACAAGACATTATTGATGGACTGGAGTGGTGTGGATTTCTTGTGGATTATTGTGGTGTTTTTATCAGCTGTTTGGACTCTCATTCTGACGGCACCCATTCACTGCAGAGGATCCATTGGTGAGCAAGTGAGGTAAGGCTAAATTTGTTCAAATTCTGTTCTAATGAAGAAACAGGATCATGGACTGTCTGTGTTATGTTTTGCCCCTGTTTCTGTTCCCTTATTTGGTCATGTTCCTATCCTTGTTTTGTTAATTAGTTTGATTAGTCATCCCATACACATGTGTTTCCCCAGTCATCCCCTGTATTTAAGTCCTAGTCTGACTCTGTTGGTTCTACTTTTTATGTTCATGTGTTTCTTGCCGTTCCCGGTGTTGGATGTACCCTGTGTTTCTTGGATTAAAGACTTTTTAGTTTCGTTTATTCCTCGTCTCCATCGTTCCTCGCCATCACATGCTCCAGCCTCCGAGGCCCGGACTCCACCTCGGCCCGTAGACCCAGCGGCTCCACCTTAGCTCCTAGCTCCCTCACCTCCACCGTCAACCGTCGATCCACCAGCTCCACCGGGCTCTCTCGTCCCTCCGGCTCCGCCTTGGTCGGGCGTCGACCCGCCATCGCCTCAGGAATCCGCTCCTCCGGCTGCACCTCTTTGCTCCGTCCCACCGGCTCTATTGGGCTCCTTCCTCCCGCCAGCTCGAACTTGGTCCTCAGTCGCTCTGGCTCCGCCGCGGATCTCCGGATCACTGCCTCTGTCTTGGTTGCCAGATCCCTCGGCTCCACCCTGGCCCCTTGGATCCTCGGCATCCCCCTGGCTCGTTGGCTCTCCGTCTCCGCCTCGGGCTCCTCCACCACCTGCTCCGCCGCCATTGGTCGGGCCCCTGGAGTCGGCGACCATTCCTCCTCCATGGCTCCTCCCTCCATCGGCTCCACCGTGGGTCGACATTATGGCTGTGGCCTGGGTCCTGCTTGGCTCCTCCTGTTCCGGGCCCCTCCTGTCTCCTCCCTCCTTCGTCACCTCCCTGGTCTCTGTATGTCTCCCGGGTGTCCGTCCTCCTCCGGAACCTCCTCCCAAGTTCGCACCCCCGCCTCCCTCTATTGTTGCTACGGTGCGAGGACACCCCTTTCCGGGAGGGGACGTAATGTCAGGATCATGGACTGTCTGTGTCATGTTTTGCCCCTGTTTCTGTTCCCTTATTTGGTCATGTTCCTGTCCTCGTTTTGTTAATTAGTTTGATTAGTCATTAGTCATGTTTCCCCAATCATCCCCTGTATTTAAGTCCTAGTCTGTGCAGTCTGTCTCTGTCGGTTCTACTTGTTATGTTCATGTGTTTCCTGCCGTTCCCAGTGTTGGATGTACCCTATGTTTCTTGGATTAAAGACTGTTTCGTTTATTCCTCGTCTCCATCGCTCCTCACCATCACAGATTGTGACAGGCCTGAGGGTGAGTATGGTTTCATTTTTGAATGAACTATTTCTTTAAAAGAACCATTTTTTTTCATTAGTGTGAAGAACATTTTAAAAATCTAAAGAACCTTTTTCAACTATAAAGAGCCTTCTGTGAAATGGATGTTAAAGGTTCTTCATGGAACCATAGATGCTAATATAGAACCTTTATTTTTATGTAAGATTTCACATAATCAATGTTTTACCAGTGCCCAGTTAGCCAGTATCCAAAATGAAGTAAAGCAAAGATTTCAGAATCAGATCACGTATTTACACGGGTTCTGCACCAGCCAAGCAACTGTCATTGACATTAGAATGCAAATGGAAAACTGTCTCCAGGTAGGCTATTGCAGATCCCCTTTAGACACCTCTTATAATTTATTATATTCATGTTTTTATATTTTAAAGATAAAAAACCTGCAATCCCCTTAGTATAATGTTGTCAGGTCACGTAATTTCTAAGACTCAAGGCGATTGTTTCAGAAAGCTTTCAAAACACTAAAATGCAAACCATCTATGAATATGTATGACATATTTTTCTAATGAACCAATTGCTTAAGAGTCAAAAGCATGAGTGTAAATCATAAATATGCAACGGCTGTCCTATTAAAGTTTGTATGGTCAAACCGTTTCAAGCTCTTTGAAGACTAAAGAGCTGAGTTGCATTGAAATCCTGTACAGATCTCAGCTCTGCATGCTAGACTGTAGTTTTATCCAAATTAAAGACAATGAGATATTTAAATATTTTCATTTACTCAAGAGACTGCATGCGGCCTGTATCAGGGGTTGAAGTGGGCTCAACAAAGTCAAGGATACAGGATTCGGGCTGAACAAATTCAATCTGGCTTACACTGTTGACAAAAATGGATTTTTATCAGTCATATATGAATGAGGAGAACAGATGAGGGCTCAACACTTATGTTTGTGAGGCTTCATTATGCAAGGTCAGAAATGAGGAGGTTTTGGTTCCCTCCTTCACCATCCATGGTCGTCTTGTCAAGTCGCAAAGGGGAAGTTTTCTACAGGTCCTGGAGCTCCAGGATGAGTTTAAAGGCCATCTTGATGCTGAAAGCTGAACTGTAGTCCACAAACAGCATTCTGACATGTGCAGTGAACATCCAATCTCATGAAAAACCAGTAGAGCCAGAGCAATATGAAGAACGAGATCAGTTTGAAAAGTGTGAACTATTTAAACACATTTGCACAGTATGAAAACAACAGCATTGCTTCCCGGAATGCTCAAGAGAACACCTGGAAGAAAATAGAGGAATATGTAAATACATAGGTGAATTTATATAAGGCCACGGCTGCAACATTCAGCACATTGAAAAGTGTACAACACAGAAAATGGAGTACAATACAATGGGGCACAAAAGAGCGGCCTGTGATACTGTAGTGACCCATTATAGTATTTTTGCTAAGGTTCTTCACCCACTTTGTTTAAATATGTAGAGCCTAGGACTTAGAAACTTAGTGCATGGAAACACAAAACTGTTGCAGGTCAAAATGACAAGAAAAGCTCTATTCGGACGCTTTTTGTTTATCATTTTTGAATGAACTATTTCTTTAAAAGAACCATTTTTTTTCATTAGTGTGAAGAACATTTTAAAAATCTAAAGAACCTTTTTCAACTATAAAGAACCTTCTGTGAAATGGATGTTAAAGGTTCTTCATGGAACCATAGATGCTAATATAGAACCTTTATTTTTATGTAAGATTTCACATAAGCAATGTTTTACCAGTGCCCAGTTAGCCAGTATCCAAAATGAAGTAAAGCAAAGATTTCAGAATCAGATCACGTATTTACACGGGTTCTGCACCAGCCAAGCAACTGTCATTGACATTAGAATGCAAATGGAAAACTGTCTCCAGGTAGGCTATTGCAGATCCCCTTTAGACACCTCTTATAATTTATTATATTCATGTTTTTATATTTTAAAGATAAAAAACCTGCAATCCCCTTAGTATAATGTTGTCAGGTCACGTAATTTCTAAGACTCAAGGCGATTGTTTCAGAAAGCTTTCAAAACACTAAAATGCAAACCATCTATGAATATGTATGACATATTTTTCTAATGAACCAATTGCTTAAGAGTCAAAAGCATGAGTGTAAATCATAAATATGCAACGGCTGTCCTATTAAAGTTTGTATGGTCAAACCGTTTCAAGCTCTTTGAAGACTAAAGAGCTGAGTTGCATTGAAATCCTGTACAGATCTCAGCTCTGCATGCTAGACTGTAGTTTTATCCAAATTAAAGACAATGAGATATTTAAATATTTTCATTTACTCAAGAGACTGCATGCGGCCTGTATCAGGGGTTGAAGTGGGCTCAACAAAGTCAAGGATACAGGATTCGGGCTGAACAAATTCAATCTGGCTTACACTGTTGACAAAAATGGATTTTTATCAGTCATATATGAATGAGGAGAACAGATGAGGGCTCAACACTTATGTTTGTGAGGCTTCATTATGCAAGGTCAGAAATGAGGAGGTTTTGGTTCCCTCCTTCACCATCCATGGTCGTCTTGTCAAGTCGCAAAGGGGAAGTTTTCTACAGGTCCTGGAGCTCCAGGATGAGTTTAAAGGCCATCTTGATGCTGAAAGCTGAACTGTAGTCCACAAACAGCATTCTGACATGTGCAGTGAACATCCAATCTCATGAAAAACCAGTAGAGCCAGAGCAATATGAAGAACGAGATCAGTTTGAAAAGTGTGAACTATTTAAACACATTTGCACAGTATGAAAACAACAGCATTGCTTCCCGGAATGATTCAATACTATATTATGTATTTGCCTGCATAATAGTCTAGTGATAGAAGCTAACTTAACATCTATTTGTTTTTCTATTTTTTTTTTTCTCCGTCTAAGCTGATGTCACAGTCATAATACTAGTCCATATATTTATTATTATATAAAAATGCAAATGAATATATACAAATCCCACCACAATACCCACTGATCCATGTAATTGATGTAACCAAGAACAACCCTTAGCCATTTCAACTCAAGTGTATTTTCTTCTGTAAGAACGCTACGATTTTAGCCTGTTGATGCTTCTCAAAGAAATGTAGATGCATACAATTAAAGCTTAAGTGGGACCCATATTATCATTTACACAATTTATTCCCCCTTTTTCAGGTTTCCAGCAGCAAATCACCATTTAAGTACCTTATTTGCACTCTTTTATCCCAAGAAACTTTCTGACTATCTCTGAATCGTGTACTCCTAAAGTGAACTAATAAACCCAATAATCAGCCTCCCTCAATGGACATTGCGTGTGGCAGCCGGAAGGTAGGTCCTCTAATTCCCAGTAACGGCTGGTTATTGCTGAATATATCTTTGAGAATGGAGGAAATAATGGGACATGCTGCTCTTGGGTGCCCATATAATCCAACCATTAGGATTTAATGTGATTTAGCCCTTAGTGTGTGTAGGGAAAGAGGGAGAGATATTCAAGGGAGCTTGCGGTTATGGTTAATACACAAAAAGGGAACACAGATAAAGAGGTGGATATTAAATGCAGCAAAAAAACAAAAGTGATATTGCAAACTAAGTCACATTGACTAATGAGAGAATGAATGATTTGAAAAATGTTAAACTGATATAAACACAGAAGTCACCTTCACAGAGAAGCTCTCAACTTCATCTTCAGCAGATCGTCCTAATTAAAAGAGAGCCATTAACCTGCAGGGTACAAGATATAAAATTCATCGACTCAAGCAATTAGTGTTTAGAGTTTGGGGCGGGACTATCTGTTTGTCGAACCAATAGCAAACAGGGGGAGTGACTGAAATGTCAAAATGAGGCTGTGATGAATTTCTAGCTTCTCAATTATTTCAAGTACTTTCTTTGAAAGCATTGAAAGTAGGTATATATGACACTGCTGTGTAATTATTAGTGTTGTTTGGATTGAACTAGTCTCAGGCGTACCTCCTACGGACCTTTGGCTCAATGTCTTATGCATATGGCACACAAAATTGGAAACACTTCAGGAGTTTCAAAGTCTTCATCTGATGTCAAAGTCTTCATCCTCGTGTCGTTCCAAACTCGTAAGACCTTCGTTCAATTCAGAACACAAATTAAGATATTTTTGATGAAATCCTAGAGCTTTCTGACCCTGCATGGACAGCAACGCAAATACCACGTTCAAGGCCCAGAAAGGTAGTAAGGACATTGTTAAAATAGTCCATGTGACATCAGTGATTCAGCCGTAATTTTATGAAGCTACGAGAATACTTTGTGTACACAAAGAAAACAAAAATATTGACTATTCAATGATTTCAGGAGCCAGCATTCCGACGTAGAGCACCCATCTCTCTTAGTTCATCATCTGTATACTCTGGTTCAAATAAGTAAGGCTGGGCAAAAACTTGCAAGTCATCCTCTCTGTCGAAATCTTCAGACATGTTTACGAAGAGTGTCTTATGTACGGTGTGTGCATCTTTGGGTTCTAGGTCAGAATGCTGGAAGAGGAGAAATTGTTGAATGAAGTTGTAGTTTTTGTTTTCTTTGTG
This sequence comes from Sinocyclocheilus grahami, assembly GCF_001515645.1. Lineage (NCBI taxonomy): Eukaryota > Metazoa > Chordata > Actinopteri > Cypriniformes > Cyprinidae > Sinocyclocheilus > Sinocyclocheilus grahami. The sequence goes on from NW_015505700.1 coordinate 1,229,556, forward strand.
CACAAAAATTATTGTTGTAGCTTTGTAAAATTATGGTTGGACCACTAATGTCACACGGACTATTTTAATGATGTCCTTACTACCTTTTTGGGCCTTGGCCGTGGTTGTGTTTCTGTCTATGGAGAGTCAGAAAGCTCTCTGATTTCATCAAAATATCTTAATTTGTGTTCCGAAGATGAATGAAGGTCTTACAGGTTTGGAACGACATGAAGGTTGAGAAATTAATGACAGAATTTTCATTTTTGGGTAAACTATCCCTTTAACAGTCCACTTGGAAACAAAGCCGTTGTGAGGCCAAACCCCCTCATGGAAAAAGAAAGCCATCATACTTATATCTGTGACAATGAGCACTTATCGAGATCAAATAAGCACTGAATTTTCAAAAGTGTGTGAAGTTCATCTTTAAAATACATCCAAGAATTTTACACACAGATCTGGGACATTGACTTTACATTTTCATGCCCCTAAACTCAGTGGCGGCTCGTGGGTTTTAAAATAGAGGAGGCACACTAATTGGATCCCTGCCGATTATTATTATTATTTGCTTAACCACTTTAAAGTGGCTTTTTGGTTACTTTTAGTCAGAAAACGTAAAGAAAACGACACTTATGTAATTTAAGTCTCTTTGATGATTGGTTGATATCAGAAGGGAGGCTAGCCTAGTGTTTTCGCAAAACACTCCTCAGCGCTGAAAGTGAACACTCGATGCTGATTGGCTAATTTTTTTCACGAGAGCTCAGCGCTCACCCGGCCTCCCCCTACCCTTCTCTATCATTAGCGGTTGCAATTACATCAGCAGATTCGGCTCATTCGCGATAGAAAAGCGGCGCTTTCACGTTATGGTAGCCTATTACAACTGTGAAATTACAAACAAAAAATACACATTCTGAGACATGAATTGTGAATTTTGTTAACATTTAAATCGTCCTCCTCCCATTTTCACCTCAAAATTATGGGGAACCTGTGCCTCCCCCGATGAGCCGCCACTGCCTAAACTAGAGTCTGCTTTACGCTGTCAGTCTGAAGGTCTGGCTACACAAGACTGGGGGAGGGGTGTTTACAGGACACCATTTTCAACTAAAAACCAAAAACTTTTTATGCTCATTTACATGACACTGGCATTTTGGGGGCCTAAAAATGCAAAATGGGTTTTCGAAAGTGATACCATTGTCAAAAAAACAAAAAAAACCTTGACATCATGTGCATGCGTATTATGTGTTCGGTCTATACGCGTGCATGAGTTTCTTTACAAACTGACGTTGCCAACTACTGACCTGGCATGAATAATGCAGCGTTTTTAGTTGCTTTTGTGGATCTGTGTGTACAGGGATAATTTTGACAATATTGCCATCTGTACACGAAACTTTCCAAAGAACGCAAAAGAAAACTGTTTCCATTTTCAGTACATCGTTTTTGCGTAAACGTACCCTGTATGTTTCGTGTAAGCATACAGGGTAAAATGATACATCATTCATAGACTTATAATTTTCAGCCTGTCAGATGATAAAGCAGGCTTTATAGCTCTTTAAATTGTATGAGTAATGTGCTAGTATTCTGAATTCAGCCCGTATCTAGTGACCAAAATATAGACTTGGGGATGAGCTCTTTTGATTCAGAGGCCAGATTCCCAACAATCTTCTTAAGAAGTTCTGAAAATATATTTTTGTAAGTTTGTAAGAATTTTCCAAAGTGCAATTTTGAAAATATTTTCTTAAGAACATCTTGTTTTGATGATATTACAGGCTTTGGAGTTACTGTATCAAAACTCACTGATCAATTCAATGAAAACATCTGCACTGCCTGCAGATTACTGTAATCATGGTAAGCATGCACACTGTTCACTCAACAATGGATTTTTTAATGCGCTGTTTATTTAAAAAAAATTAAATAGTTACTTTGCTGCCAAATATCATGTCGTTATTCGTTATTAAAAATTAGGTCCCCATTTGAGATGATTTGTAGAGCTGTTGAATTGTTAATTTAGTAAAAAGTCACTTTGCTCTTATTAATAACCGATCATTGTTTAAATTGTGTTTACATAAATTGGCGTCATGCCTAGTTTTATAACATAGCTAGTGTTATGCCATAATACTTAATTTAAACAGCCCTATAAATTCATTAAACAACTTGCCTTTGGGGATTTAAGACAAGTTTGATTAAGATTAAATATTAGATTATATTAACTTTAAGAGGTTATTTATGAGCACTCTTTTTAGGAATTCAAATGACTCTTGGCTAGTTTGCGTCAATGCACTATGGTCAATCTAGTTTGCGACGTTCTCACTTCTCTGTTTCCATAATCATGTTTTGTCTGGTTAACTCCTGGAGATTCTCATTTGAGTTTGGCTGTAAATCTGGTTCCTCTCAGACACCAGCCTTTCTAATTTGAATCCTCCACAGCAGATCAGCCCATCCTCATTAAATTCCTGTCAGGACATCGCTAACAGGTTTTTAATGACCAGGAGACCGATATGTTCCAATGCCATCCTCTTGCCTTAGTAGAAAATTACTTTTGGCACAACAGCTAAGCACTGGAAAGCAGTCACAATAACACATGATGTTTTGACATAGGGGTTATTCTGTGTTGAAGATGCCAAATTGGAATTTAATTACAAGTCAGAAGTACTTAATTCAGTTGTCTTTGTCTCAGCATCCATAAAGGCACTAAAGATCAATAGGGTTAAGTGTTTGTTAAAATCCCTAAACCTACATATGACCAATAGTGATGCCACTAATAAAATAAGAATCTAAAAATAAGATTAACTCCATTAGCCATTTTAAATCTCAAATGATCGACCTGCAATGTACACAAATACTTCCTTTCCTTAAGCACTTAATTTCTCTTTTATTTAGCCTGGTTTATTGTTCTGGCAAAGTCAATCTGTGTCACTTCATTGTGAACTAAGTAGACAGCCATTGGCGAAGTCCTAAAGGAGAGGAGAAGAGAGCAAGTAAATTACCCACATTATAAGAGCAGAGTCATTGTGACCAGGATGAGGGTCACTAATCATGTTATTGGCAGTCCAGAGGTCTTGGTCTTCATCAGCTGTGTCTGGCCTGTAATTGGGACGTGTTGGATGTGCTTCATCTAATAAGAAAGTTCTCTGAACCAAGCACACTCTCAGGGTTGTCAAGGGTAACACAGGCTAAAATAAATTTTTTTTATTAAATTCATCACCTGGTCTGTTAAAATGGCAAGTTTTAGGCCACAAACATATGAGAGACAAGCAGTAGTACACGCTAAAAAAATAATGTTTTGGTCCAACAAACAAACAAATAAATAACACAACTGTTTGTAGCACTCTTGTTGTTTCTGGAGTAAGATGTTAATTGTCACTAGCATTAGAGCAGATATTGCTCCCAGAGTCAATGTGTTTACCTTCATGTCAGGGCCGACCAATTTGGTGCCCTAGGCAAGATTGTAGCTGGTGCCCCTTGTATCGCAGCCAATTCCACCACCAACCATTAAACCAAACTACGTAGCTTTATTTACAATAAAAACAAGAGTATTGAACTTTTCACCAAGTTACTTGAACTATACTTGGATAAAATAATTCTAGAATTGTTAGGGAATGCAGCAGAGAAAATAAAATATTTTTTCAAAAGTAAAAAATGAATTTTTTTTTGTGCACACCAGGACGATTATCGCCAACGTTTAACACCTTGTGACTAAACAAAGGGCGCCAATGTGAGTGTGCACACTGACGTGCAAAATGCCAGGTGTAAAAGCATCATTTTTTTTAAAAAACGCCTCAGGCTCGTTTTTTTTGGTTTGACGCGCCGTGTTAAAAACTAGCCGACCAATGAGATTGGCACTTTTGTTCACGTGTCTGGAGCTGCTGGAGTTACAGTAAAACACAATCTGGTGGCGCTCAAGCACAAAACGGTGTTGCCGAGCACACATTGATGCCTAACGACGGAAGTAAGTAGACGAGGAAGATGCATCGAGGCAAGATGAATGTAGGGCTGCTGGTCTCATTCAGTGTTGCCAATTTAGCAATGTTGTTGCTAGATTTAGGAGCTTTTCAGATTACCCTAGCAACTTTTTCTTACAAAAGCACCTAGCAACAAATTTTTTTATTTATTTGGCAACTTTTAGCAACTTTTGATAAGTGACTCAAACGATAAAAAGGCACACATTTTCCATCTAAATTACACTAAAAGAGGAAACCAAAGATACGTAGCAGTACATACATCACGTGAATTAAGTTAACTGCTGTTTGCAATTGTTCAATAATTAGTAATAAATAATAATTAGGTGCGTTCGACTTGAACGCTGCGCAGACCGATCGGTGTATGACATCAAAGTACCGTGAGGGCTATAGAGAGCAGACGGATCTGCATGATTTCTAATCGCTCTCGCGGTGCTGTGATGTCATACACCGATTGGTCTGCGCAGCACCACTTCAAGTCGAACACACCTATTTATTATTGAACAATTGCAAATAGCAGTTAATTTAATTCACGTGATGTGATACACCTTGTTAGTAGCTTGTACCTGTGATTGTTGATCTAGAAAAATGGAAAAGGTAGTAATTTTCTAGGAATTTATCCGTTATCCATTATCCGTTGTAACCCTGTAACCCGAAAACACAAAATACAATGTGTAATTTTAAAATGCAGGTAAAAAACCTGTGAAAAATCAGTACGGAAAATTCCTTCATAGACTATTTTTACAGACTTTTCTGTCTGTAGTGTAGCATACTAATACACTGCTTAAAACAGTGTTGTTCAGAATGTGTAGTTTTACTAGTTTAATAAATTATCCGTTTTACTAGTTTAATAAACTTAAATAAAAAAATAGCTAATAAAATGTTAATAAAAAAAGTGTTCAATAATTCAATATTGTATTTAAAAAATACAGTTATTTATATTATATTATGCATTAATATTATTGAACGAACAAATCTAAATTAACATATAAAATATATTTTTTTGCCTTAAATAAAAAAATAGCTAATAAAATGTTAATAAAAAAACTTAAATTGTAATTGTTCAAAAATGTGTAAGTGTTCAATAATTCAATATTGTATTTAAAAAATACAGTTATTTATATTATATTATGCATTAATATTATTGAACGAACAAATCTAAATTAACATATAAAATATATTTTTTTGCTGAGATTTGATGCAGTGACACAATTTTGCATCTTGATTATGTGATGACGTCATCGCGCAATGACATCACAACATAATTTAGCAACTTTTAGCAACAAATCGACCTTCCTTTAGCAACTTCTTAGAAAATTAGTTGGCAACACTGGTCTCATTGGTGTCTTAACACAAAGAGCTTTATGACAAACGCGACAGCGACTACAAAAATCTCGATAAGAGGGAGATGTTGCTATGATAAACGCGTGCGATAATCGCCCCGGTGTGCACAAGGCTTTACTCTGAAGAATATATATTCTTTGAAAAAACATTTTTAAAAATACTAATATTTGTCTATATTATTACATTTAGGGATGCACAACCTTGATTTTTTTTCATGGCCGATTCAGATCATGTAGCATGAACAATTTCTCATTTACATTAGATTTTATACATAAACGTACCTGCACAAAACAAAAACAGCAGACAGGCTGAATGAGAACGCAAATCGACTCTGGCAACAGGTGGCAGAGAATTGCAGAGAAAGAGTGTCCTCTGGTGGCAGTCATGGGAGCTCCAGCAGATGGCTGTGACAGCTCCGACCCACACTTGCGTACACAACCATGGCAACTACTATCGTGGAAACAGGCGAAGATGACACAAGCATTTTCAAACAAAAGCCAACACAGATAAGTTGTGTAACAATGAAAAATCAACGTTACTCACCTATCAAGAAGAAACAACACAAACTCTGTGTCCGTTTTCAGGCCTTCCCGCTTCTTGAGTTCTCTCCACCACTGGAAAGCTGCACCGATATTTACGCTGGTCCTACCTCTTGCCTGATCGTAACCCCTCTTTTTAATGTTTTGTTCTTCTGATATTTTCCTTTTTTGTATCTGCCATCTCTCTCTCTCTCTCTCTCTCTCTCTCTCTCTCTCTCTCTCTATATATATATATATATATATATATATATATATATATATATATATAGTCAATTAGTCAATTTAACAATATACAGTAAGTTAACTAATGGGATTTATTTATTTATTTGTTTATTTGCTTATTTATCCTGGATAAGAATAAAAATGTCTTATTTATTCATTTATTTATGCTTGAAAACAATAAAAGTTATTTTTAACTTCTGTGATTGAGATTTATGTATTCATCTCTCCTGGAAGAGAATAAAAGTTAACAATATTTATGTAATTATTTATTTTGGAAAAATAATAAAAGTTAACTATTTAGACATTTTATTTGTCTAGCTATCCTTGAAAATAATACAATTATTTATATATATATATATATATATAGTCAATCTGCAAATATCCGTCCCGTAAACTCAAATTGAGCACTCTCTTCTCTATCATTACTAGGCATGCCTCTTAATGATGATTGACCACAAGTGTTTTTTTGGGACTCGGTCTGACACTGTAGTCAAAAGCATTTTTCAAATATTGCTTAGTATTTCTCTTTAATCTGTTAATGGTAAATTTGACACACGTTACCCATGTACAAACAGTCTAATGGAACAACACTGCCTATAGAACTTTTTTTTTTTTAACAATCCGAAATGCACTGCCTGGCATGCAGGAGTGGTAAAGTAACAGCATTTGTCTTGGATTGTTAAACATGATTGGAATATAAACACCAAAACCAAGTGAAAGTAAGCAGGAAGACCATAAAACCTATAGAGGCAAATGGGTGGTGATCTGGTGAGGGAAAAACAAATTACCATTCGGCATTGAGTGAGATAATGTGCCCCTCTTGTCTGTCTATAACATGCAAAATGTCCCAATTATGAATTAATGAAGACTGCATTGGTGTTAGCCATGTTTGTTGAGCTATTTTTGTGTAATGATCTTGGCACATTAGATTTTAATTCAGTTGATTGTTTTGAGCTGGTTCACACTGAGCTGCTGGGTACCAGTAATGGACTCAAATATTGATTCCTCTAAATCGCTGATAATTTGGCTTTCTGTTTTTTGACAATGGAGCCTTGCTGGCTAATTGCCGCTCGCAAAGGTCATTTCTAATTAATGTTGTGATTGTGAGGATGAAGTGTGATTATCTGAGTGTTCATCATGGCATACTAAGCAGGGATAAATGACAGCAGGGACGTGGGTCCAAATCGGGCACAGGGAGCTTGCGATGATCTCAAAACACCTGTAATGACATTTCATCTGTAATCAATACTAGAAGGCTTCAAAGGCACTATTGTCGTGCCATCCATTTGATTTGAGCTTTGTTGTAAAATGGAGATGCCCAAAGTATCTTTTGTGCTTTGATCTGTGGAGTGTTTATTCTTAGATATGACATATCTGTGATATAGAAAACGGCTTCAAAAAGCTCTCAAATTGGTTCCATGCTGTGATCTTTACTGAATGAACTTGCATTGAGCTAAAACTCTGAAATGCCCAGATGCATTTTCAAAAATATACAGTAAGTTGGATTTAAAGGGGTAGTTCACTAAAAATGAGATTCTGTCATCCATAGCTATATTTCCATTCAAAGTTGTGAATTTAACTTGTGCAGAAAATTTGAAAATTGAATGCAACTTAAAATAGTACATAATAAAGCACTTTTTCTATCCCATCTGTTCAAAAGAACAAAATGATCACAAACTGGCACAAAGTATGCAAAGTTGTTCTAACTTGTGGGTCTTCTTTCCTACGTAATAATTGACTTGTACCGGATAAAACACAATAACAAACGCTGTCATGTTTTCTTGGATTCAGATGCTTGATGTTTGGGAATGCATTTGTGGGAATGGATTAAAGGTAATAATGTTGCAACTTGTAAATAATGTTCATTTTCTTGCACAAGCTGGTTGTTTCGCTTCATAAGACCTCAGTGTATCATCAGGAGCCATGGGTTTTAATTTTGGTTTTGTCTGTATATGTTTTTTTTTATGCAGACAGTGTATGAATTGCGAAGGACAACCGTTTTTTTCATAAAAATCTTCATTGCCATTCTACTGATTTAAAAAAGTCACCTACATCTTGTATGGCCTAAGGGTGAATAAATTAACAGCAAGTTTTCATTTTTGGATGAATTATCCCTTTAAGACCAGTTTTGTGAACTGATCAACTGGTTTATTGAAAAGATCCTCACATCCTCATAAACCTTCATGAACATCTTTTGTGTTCCATCGATAAAATTATAAGGGTTTGGAAACCATGAAGTTGATAGTTTTCAATTTTGGGTGAACCTTTCCTTTAAGGATAAGCTTGTGCAGACCGACACGCTCTGGTAAGTTGTGGAATAAAGTGATCACATCTGCATTATGGGCTGAGCTCTTAATGTAAAGTGGGTCTGATGAAGGCTTGCGATGATGAATACAGACTGTCTTTGCCGTTAGCATGATGCTGACTGTCATCGCCAAGCACTCGATGCATCCTGACAGCCTCTCAGAGTAGAAGACATCATTACAGGGCATTAGCATTAGGACAGAATTTAAATAGAACCCAAATAGACATTTACAATTTACTCACCCTTATATCATTCCCAAACCTGTAAGATGCTTTATGTTCTTATACTCTTCTGCATATATTGACAGTAAAACTGGACTGGGAGTGAAAAAAAAAAATGTGTGAAAGCAGTTCATATGGTTAAATTGTCCCTAAATTTCCCAAATCTTAGCAAAGAAAGTTATACAGATTTGGTCAAATGTGAGGGTGAGTACCCTAGTGAAAAATAAATATACTAAAAATGTATTTGAAATGCATTTATTTCATGCTAAGTATACTACAAATACATTTACATATGTATGTACATAATAAAAATACCCTGCAATTGTACTTTTACTAAACTATTATACTTAAAGTCTGCTAAACTGGAACAACTAATTTTGTACTTAATGCACTTTAATTGTGCGGAAGTAGTGCTGAAGTCCAACTAAAGATATACTGATTGTGCTAAAGTGCAAGTATATTTTAGGTACACTTATTCAAAGATCATACAATCCTCATCAATAGTGACATTAAAACACATTTTAGGCTTAATATTAAGAAATGTGCATTGTGCACAAGTAGTACTCCCAATAAAGTTTAATTATTATTTTTGTGTCCGTAAGTCTCAAGAGATATGTCAGCAAATATATTACTAAATTTGAACTATACTGTACTTGGAAATAAATGTATTTTAAATGTATGTGACCCTGGACCACAAAACCAGTCTTAAGTTGCTTGGGTATATTTTTAGCAATAGCCAAAATGAGTTTGAGTTTCTTTGTTGAGCACAAAAGAAGGTATTTTTAAAAATGTTGGTAACTAAACAGTTGATGGTAGCCATTGACTTCCAAAAATACCATGTAAATCAAAGGCTACTGGCAACATTCTTCAAAATATCTTATTTTGTGTTCAACAGAAGAAGAAAAAAACACACAGGTTTGGAACAACTTGAGGGTGAGTAAATGATGAAAATGTTTTATTTAGGATGAACATGATTTACAGTACTAAGGTTTGTGGTAGTCAATTTACTGGTATTGGCTCCATTATTTACCACCCAAAAAACCCATTTTGCGCTTGACATGCATAGATGCAATTGTTTTTTTCACTCTGCTTGTTTGCAACCTTACATTTATTTATGCTGCTCTTGGTGGATTGCATTGGTCATTATGGAAATTAGATGTTGCACATTGTCAGTAGATTACCCGCAAAACTTTCCACTGCCGCCGCCCTTTTTTTTGGAATCACACTTTCACCCTAATTTGCTTTAAGTAAATATGGCCTAAGATGTGTCCTTTGTGGTCATTCAGAGAGTGCATGTGCCCTTTTGGTTGCACCTCAGTCATCAGTAAAGTTAGAATGAAGGAGCAAGATATGAAGAACTATTTTACAGCTGAAAGACTTATGATAATTGAGAAAAGAGAATAATGCATGGACAAACAGACTGAGAAACGAGTTTAAGCTTTTTTCTGTAGCTGTTTGGAAGAGTTTGTGAAGTCAGATATCTCTTTTCTCTTGTGTTGTTTCTCTGCGCCTCACATTCTCTCTCCCTCTGGGTGTCTGCGAGATGTTAATTACAAATTCTCTAACAGCAAAGGGACAGAATTAGGCCGATAACAGCCAATTTGTACCTCAGTCATGCAAATAAATCTAATATGCATGCAGATGCAGTCATGGAAGGCTTGTGCTGAGTGTTATATCTAAAAAACCTCTGTGAACTCAGAAATAGCTAAACAAATATGAGAGTGGTGCTTGCCACGCAAATGTCACCGGTTCAGTAACAAAAAGGAAGGTCCACAATAAAGAAATACATGGGTACATATTTGCTTTTTGTACAGTATCATATTTGATACGATTTATAAATATATGGTGTATATATACATTTATTTTAATTCAGAGATGAATATCATAAATGAATTACAATGTATGAATTGAAAGCAAAAAAAAAAAAAAAAAAAATGTAAGGCAAGATATAGTTCAGAATGGTTGAAATGGTTATGCTTGTCTTAGCAAACACCACTAATAAGGCATATTTCGAGCAGACTACAAACAAACCACAGTGGAGGAGGAAAGGTTAGGTTACAGTACTCAATTCAAGGTCGTTTTGTGGAAGGTTAAAAATCAACGCCTGTTAGGGATTTGTCAAGGTTTGTTAAGATTCATTAATTCTCAGAGCATGTCTTGGTGTATTAAAGACACACTTACACCTCAGGCATCTGCGCTCTCAAGCAGGGCTGTTTGTCTTAGCTCCTGAGTCAGGAACTCTTTAAAGGTTGTGTTTGCTTGTACACATGACTAAAACTGTCCTCACTTCAGAAGCTGATAAACTGACATTTTCATGCACAGATCGAGGTTGACATGCTTTCACATGTGAAGGTTAGGGACGCTGTCAGTGAGAGCACAGCTATAGTCTTACAACAGTTCTTGGAAAGATCTTTTCTAAATTGCACAGCAGTCAGTCAGTCACTGCTTGCAGATACAATAGGAATAAATTAATAGTAAACTGAAAACTACCGGTCGCATTTGTCCTTGAATTGACTTAAAGGAGACATATTATGCCCCTTTTTACAATATGTAATATAAGTCTCTGGTGTCCTCAGAATGTGTCTGTGAAGTTTCAGCTCAAAATACTCCACATATAATTTATTTCATTTTGAAAATACCTATTTTGAGTGGAAGCAGAAACGGGCTGTTTTTCGGGCCTGTCTCTTTAAATGCAAATGAGCTGCTGCTCCCCGCCCCCTTTTCCAGAATAGAGCTGCATCATTACAGCTCAAAAACATCTGTTTTGGTTCTGATTATCATGTTTATTGCGCTGAAATCATGCGTTTTAAACCATATTAGTTTAAACTTCTGATATACGGTTTTCTGAGCGCACACATCTGAAGCACACGTACAGAAAGCGGCTGTCACAGCATGCGAGTACTAAACTAAGTTCTCATTCACACACAAGTTTACGTTAAAAAACACACGAGTTACAAAAACAGTCGGTTATGTCTGTGAAGGTAAACAGCTGGGAAATAAATCGCATGTTTATTTTAGATCTGTGTGGCAGCAGCAATATACATTAAATAAATCAATAAATCCACTGCTCTCTTGTCTCCTCTGAGGCTCGGACTCTAGTGTTCTGTGCAGCTAAAGGCAGAACAGTTAGCATGTTTTTCTCAAACTTTCGCCATGGCATTAGAACTAGTACACCGTTGTCGCTTGCGAAAACACAAAGGCAGCATGGGTGTAAACTTACAGATTAAGGGGCGGTAATATTATAATGAGATCCCTTTGCCACGTCACCAAGGGAGCGAAATCAGACGAAATTATAGCACTTAAAACCTGGAAAAGTCCTATTTTCATGATATGTCACCTTTAAAACAGCTATGTTGTATTGTAAACCCTGTGTAAGGTAAACAGGTCAATAATAATTTAGCTCAAAGGGAATCATTTAAGATTTTAAAGGGAAACAGCTCTCTCCTAAAGAAGTATTTAATGGCAAACAGAATGAAGACCAGACAGGCTCTCAATTCATTAAGTGATAGGCTTTTTTACTCCGAAAAGTTTATTCAATGTACCTCAACCTCTCCACTGACATCCATTAAAAACCGCCTCTTGTCTCCTCTCCAGATATCATAAACAAGCATAAAGTGTTTGGCGTTGTTCAACTTTTCCTTACATTGCACATGCACCTTAGCTGGACTAACCTGAAATATAGGGATTTTTTGTGTTATTTGAGGATAAGAATAATTTATAATACCATTCATCTTATATTTTATTGCTGATTTTAATAAAAATGTGTCCTGTTTGATGGAAAAACCTGATAAAATACATTTTAAATTTAGTTAACCTCTAATAAATACTGTTCCAAAAAAAACCTTAGAGAGAATATTACCTTTCAACCCGATGACAGTGATGAGGAGAATATCCCTAGAAAGATAATACACTATTACAAACTATTTTGAAAGTATGATATTGCAGGGAAGGAGATATGAATACAAGTATTATTTTTTTAAAGAATGAAACTGTAATAATAACAGGATCAATAAAAAATTTTTACGAGGCTTTTCTTTCTTTCTTTTTCTTTTTCTCCCATGATCAAGACAGTTACAGTGGGGGGAAAAAGTATTTAGTCAGCCACCAATTGTGCAAGTTCTCCCACTTAAATAAATTGATGTCCCCCATCTAGATCTGAAGGAGCTCACAGAGTAATGTCCAGAACTGAATGAATTGGAGGAAAAGCATCGGTACTGGAAACCTCATTTCACACCTGACGAAAATGATTTGATATATGTAAAACGAATGAACTGGTTTGAATGAATTGGTTGAATAAATGATTCCATGTTTCACTTATTTAGACTTGCCGTGGGTTTAGTTAGGTTACATATACTGTATGTAATACTATAATTTCATTTGTTCCAACATTTATTTCTAAAGGTTATGGTTAACAGCATGTAATAATTAGGCTATCAGAGAGGTGCTTTTTTCACAATTGATGTCCCCCATCTAGATCTGAAGGAGCTCACAGAGTAATGTCCAGAACTGAATGAATTGGAGGAAAAGCATCAGTACTGGAAACCTCATTTCACACCTGGCGAAAATGATTTGATATATGTAAAACGAATGAACTGGTTTGAATGAATTGGTTGAATAAATGATTCCATGTTTCACTTATTTAGACTTGCCGTGGGTTTAGTTAGGTTACATATACTGTATGTAATACTATAATTTCATTTGTTCCAACATTTATTTCTATACTCAAAAGGTTATGTTTAACAGCATGTAATAATTAGGCTATCAGAGAGGTGCTTTTTTCACTTGAGCACCCGCAGGAAATTCCAGAGTGAACTTCTGGTGAATTAATCTTTAGGTTGGTCTACAAAATGTCGTCATGACAGAACAGCTTTATTTTGTTTAGTCGACTACAGTTTGGACATGATGTCAATTTCTGCTTCTCATGGAGGTCAGGTATTGATTGATCTGTTCTGAGTCTGCTATATTGTCAAATTTTAATCTGATGATATTGAATTTATTCAATTGCTATGACTGCTCTATGGATACTAACTGAAGTAAACAAAAAATTACATTTGTAATCACCCATGTTCATGTAGATTCAGCAGTAGGCATATATATATATATATATATATATATATATATATATATATATATATATATATATATATATTGTATATATATATTAGAGCCCGACCGATATGGGTTTTTTGGGGCCGATACTGATATTAGGGAGTAAAATAAAGCCGATATCGATATATCGGCTGATATTCTTTGTGTATATTATAGTACAGTACCAGTCAAAAGTTTGGACACTTTCCCATTCGTGTGTCCAAACTAGGGATGCAACGATTATAGATTTTGTTGGTACGATTATTGTCTGAGGAATAATCACGGTTTTACGATTATGACGATTATTATTTTTTATTCATTTCCCAACATTACTAATGTATAAAATCACATGAACACTCTTTAGATATTAAAGTGTTATGTATTGCTGGCTTTTGAAACAGAAATAACACAGTAACCAACAATAAAGCACAAAATAATAATAAACAAAAGACAAACAGAAGTCCATCCCTCCCATTAAAGTCCATTAAAAGAAGGTGACCTCTGCTCTATAAACATCCATGGCAGTATTTCTCTTTTGAAAATAACAAATGGAAATAGATCACAAAAGTATTTAATGTTTTCAGTTTGTGCATTCTTTACATTTCTTTGGGACCTGGGGTAGAGAATTTGGAAACATGGTGAAAAAAAAATATTGTTAGTTTTTACTTCTGAATAATACTACACCAGGGATAGTAAATAACAAAGTTAATGAAGTAGCCTATTATTAATATACGACTAATATTAACTTTATTTGTCCCACAGGGGAAACTGTTACTAATGATGGAAATAAACTGAAATATTATTGTAATCAACTGTCATCCATACGTATTCATTTTAATAATCTTTATAATAATTCATATGATTTTACATGTAGCCTGAGAAAATCATGCCTATTATTTTGGTTTGTGAGATTGGAGATCGCGCTGCGCACACATACAAACATTCAGGAGGACACAAACTTCTTGAGAATGCTG
>NW_015505700.1:1244432-1249932 GCF_001515645.1 Sinocyclocheilus grahami
AAAGTTTTGTCTCCAAAAACCTTTTTTTTTTTTTTTTTTTGTCTTGCATTTCTTGCATAATGAAATTGAACCAGCTCAGTACCAATGCATTTTCCGCGAGTTGGGACAAATGCAAAGAGATTGTGTGTGACTGGAAGAAGCAAAGGATACACTTGATGGATTCTCCAAAATATGGCGAATGAGGGATTCGAAACGAAGGCTGTATTCCAAGGATCCTTCGACAGCTTGATGACCTGGCCAATGAGGTATGCAGCCTTACTAGGATGCAGCTGTCCGAATGAGAAGCACGCAGTGCCACTGTTATAGAAACAACTATAAAAGTAATGTAAAACTTACGCAGTTAGGACGGGGTGGACAAAATTGAGATTGTTCAAATGAAGATCGCAATTCATCTGGAAATATTTACCCAGAGCCGTCCCATTCATTGTAATGCCAACAGTAATTAAAAATAAATTGAAAGACCAAAATACAAATAGAGTGCTGTTAAATGTATAATCCTGATAATAAAAAAAATTAAATTCAGTTTATTAGTATAATTTAGTATATTAATAGTAATTTAGTATTTGTCTTGCAGCACGCAATGACATGACACTGACAGTGGTGAGGAGAAACATAAAATACTTGTATAATATATTCTTTAAAATATAACATTGCATGAACTCTAAAATAATTAGATTTTTTTTTTTCACTAAAAAAGTTGTAATAAAAAAAAAAAAAGTGCTATCAATAGAGTAATGACTGTTAATCACATGATTTTCATGTAATAATGCCATGGTTAATAAAGCAGTATCACACAAGCAAGAGTGCAATTTTTCATCACAAAGTTTATAAATGATCAAGCAGTGAATCAGTTGTATAATAGTAAGATACAGATATAATAAGATATAATAATAAAACATTATACCAAACTGCTTAAGGTTTAAATTTTTTCTTTATTTTAATTTTTATGGTAAAGACAGTTATATCATCAATTATATATATATTTGTACTTTGTCCCCCACAAAATTTAAAAATGTATTTATTTTTTAAATTAAAAAATTAGTTTTAACTCAGAAATTAGGAATGCATTGTTAGATGATGTGAGATGTTTTTTTTTTTAATAAAGTAAAAAGAAAAAAGTGTTACAGCATCATTCCTTCAAACAAGTGTTAAAGCTTTTTTCATCTGATATTTACGCAGTTTTGATGGCATTAACATGAACAAGACTTTTTTTTTTTTAAACACATAAAAGATTGTGTACAATAGATACTGGTCACTTTTATTTCCTTTCATATTTGTCTCATTTAAAATGATTTTGAAAGTTTCATATTTTCATTCTAGATCTGATGGAACTCAAGGAGAAACGTCCAGAATCATCGGTGGAGGCGAAACATCAGTATCATTTCACAGCTGGAGAAAATAATCTGAGCTGCTCACAAATCTCTATCACTTGCCTGCAGTGTGCAAGGAGTTTTGCCAGTGAAGGAAATCTTAATGCACATATAAAAATTCACACTGGAGAAAATCCTTTCACTTGCCTTCAGTGTGGGAAGAGTTTCCCATTTAAAGGAAGACTTAATGTGCACATAAGAATTCACACTGGAGAAAAAGCCTTTCATCCCTGCAGTGTGGGAGGAGTTACCAGTGTCAATCATACTTTAAGCATCACATGAGAACACACGCTGGACAGAAGCCTTTTACCTGTATCCAGTGTGGAGTTTAACCTTTATGGCACACATACGAATTCACAGTGGAGAGAAGCCAAGGAAAGAGTTTCACATATAAAGAAAAGGTTAAGTCACACTGGAGAAAAGCATTTTTATGTCATTTGTGTGGGAAGGCTTTCGCATCGGCAGAGTTTCAAAAAACATCAATCACTTTGCTGTGAAGTCATTTAACTGAAAAATGTGATTCAAATCTTACTTTGGCATCAGCTCTTAAGTAAATGTATTTTTAATTATTTAAATGTTTATACAGAAAAGTTATATGAACCAAAGAGTATTTATCTAATCGCTCAGCACATGCATTTAATCTTTATCTTTGATAAGTTCATTCTCTCAGGACCAAATGATGTTATGTATGTTAGTAATGTTTCGTTATTCTTATATATTTTCCTTTAAGGGTCAGGAGTACCATGATGCTGTTTTACAGTGTTAATATGTCTAAATGTGACTCTGATATGTCTAATAAATGTTGATCCTGAGGACTGCAGTGTTGTTTTGGAGTTTTATTAGAAAGCTTCTCTATATCACAAGTCAGTAAATTAAGTAAAACGGTGATGTATTGGAAATCTGTTGGATATTTCTCATAATTCCCCCCCATGGAAGTTTATGTGTAACTATAATCAATTATGTAAGTGGGTGAAAACTTTCAGTTGAAATGTGGAAGCATGATGCTTGTGGAATCACATGTGTGAAATATGTTTATAGACTGATGTTTCAGTCATTCTGTCATTTATTAATTCATTTATTTATATATATATATATATATATATTTACATATTAAATAAAGAAACAATTAAAAAAAGAGAAAATTCTGGAGAAAGTCTCCTTTTAGCATATTGTTTTGGTAAAAAAAAAACAATCACTGTTTTACACTGATTTTTTTTAAGTGAAAAAAATGTATTTTTTTATTTTTTGACAAAATGATTATATACAGCTGTTTTACGTACAATATTGAACCTTATTATAAGTCTCCAAAATATATTTAAAATAACAATCTTAAAACCAACAACAACTGAGAAACAATGAGAAAAAAAGATTTTCTTAAAATTGGCATCTTAATAAACATATCAGAATCAGAATCAGAAGAGCTTTATTACCAAGTATGTTTACACACACAAGGAATTTGACTTGACGACAGCAGCTTCCAGTGTAGAAGAAAGTACAAACATAGTGCAGACATACATGATAGTGTAGACATACATAGGAATAACACAGTAGGGATGTAATATAAAACTAATATAATAAAAAAAATGTAAAAAAAAATTGAATAATGTACTATATACAGAAATAAAAGTATAGGAAAAAATGTAATTGTTTAGATAAATGTACAGATATGTTTATTAGTGTGCAGATAGATATGTTATTTACAAAGTGTGCTGTCTTAACACATACCTTGATTTACTCATAAATTAAAAATCTTTGTTCAACGTGTAAAAGCAGCAGTATATTGAACGTCACGCTAAGCGTTTGTCATCTCATTTACGGCTGTTAGTCTCACGACTATTTTTGTTTTTTATAAATCTAAGAGATGAAATTACAGAGTTTAATTCAGCAAGGAAAAATGTAAGACACAAAAAGTACTTACACCATTTTTGCTTATGGATAAAGAATTTTGCATACAAAATAAAGAAATTAACAGCATATTCAAAAGAAATGTGTTTTGGGTTTTCATAATAACAAATCATATCTTGGAAGGCAAAATGGTACACCACATTCATAGTGCCAAAAATATCAACTTAAAACTTAAATCAACCCAAAATATGTTAGTAATGCTACAATCAAAAAATTAATGGGCAGCTGTTTCTTCTATAAGACCACAAAATGAACAATTGTCATCAATGTCAGAATATTGGGATAGATTTTGTGAAGGATTTTATAATGGACTTCCTTAACCTTGTTAGATATACAAAACTTACTGAGCAAAAGCCAAGCTTTTTTCCAAATTATATCAGTTATAAACAAATTCCAATAGAATTTACCTCTTGAAGTAATCTTTCTTTTTTCTTGAAAAAGCTTTCAAATATGTCTGTTGTTACACTTCTTATCTAAAAAGTTAATGCCACCCAAAAACAAAACAGTATACACAACATTACCCTTACTATACATTAAGTGATTTCTAACTAATAGAATTAAACCTGTTGGTATAGCTTTTATTAATGTATTGTATTCTTTTGGTGGAACGGAAGCCATGGCGATTAAGAAATTGCCCATAAGTTAAAATATTGCCAACATCATCTAACACAGATTTTCCAAAGCTTTAGGTAACTGCCTTTTATCCTCCAAAAATAAATTGTGCTAGCTGCACAATTTTAACCTCCTTGTCAAAAATAGAGATTCCTTTCAAATTTTCATTGTGGTTAATGCTCAGGCAAAGTAACTCTGTGGCTAAAAGAAACAAAAACGGGGAGATCGGACAGCCCAGCCTAACTCCACAATAGATGACAAATCTCTTAGAAATGTCAAAATGTGCAATCACAGAACTATTAATACCCCTATAAAACATGGCTATAGTACCATTAAATGATTTACCAAATCCAACCATCTCTAAGGCACTGTGTGCATCTCACTGGGTGCAGCCATGATTGTGTGATGTCATACTCCCGCGTGTCGAAAAAATCAGAGCAGCTGTGGATTTTTCTGCTCGAGTTTCCAAGTTGTAAGTTGGCGCTCTATTGTACTTCCAAATACAACGCTGGGAATTCCGGGTTCGACATAGCACAGCATAACTATGTCTGACATATGTGTGAAAACAGAGTTTATTAAAGAGGAGAGTGAAGACATGGGATATGAAGAAGCATACAGAACGAAAATTGAATATACATAGGAAAAGAGTGGTTGGTGTTCATTCTTTTTTCCCATTTTTCATTAATGATTTCTGGTGAATATTAAGGTAATTTTCATGCAGTACACAATAAAGAGAAATTATGTGCATGCTACTGTCCATTTGCCTCTGTCTCAGGATACTTTGAATACTGATTTGTTTTTACTCAGGATTCAGATGGTAACTCCTAAATTTGTGAGGCGTTATTTATTTATTTATGATTATTATTATTAATTTCTTTGGAATGATTTAAGAAATGAACGGCTTATAAGTGTCAATTGGTCATGAACTACGCTGGTTGTGTTGTCTTTTTGATTCACCAAAAACAACCGGTTTAAGAGTCAGTTCAGTTTGTTTGTGATCCATACTGCAGTTATCTTGTCCAGACTATGTTATTGCGTGCAGCCCACGAGGACAACGAGGACAAGACACAATTTCTTGTCATTATTTTGTGGAGCACATCCTTTTAATATTTTAATAGATTCGATCCGAAACTAGATAAAGGGACTAATTTTCTCTTGTGGCTGTATTCAGATTGCAAGAAACACTTATAGATTAAAAGCAACAACAAAAGCTGTCACATGGTGCATATTTTCCTCACCTTAAATGCACACAAGTGTACACATTTTAATTATTATTATTTAAAAGAAAACCTTTAGCCTGCATTTTCAATGTGAAAACTATTTATAATTCATAAATATCATTAGGTTCTGGGAAATCACACTATGTGACATGTATATAGATAGATTGATAGATAGATAGATAGATAGATAGATAGATAGATAGATGATATCAGGACAGTTGTATCACATTTTAACTAAAATCAAAGTGAAAACATGCTTCATCGTATGTAGGGCTGCACGATAAATCGAAATGGAATCGAGATCGCGATTCGACAGAAGCTGCGATTGTCATGCGTATCTTTCAGTGAAGCACGGTTCTGTGATCAGCAGTAAATCTCCATCTGAAGGCCAGA
>NW_015505700.1:1250109-1254450 GCF_001515645.1 Sinocyclocheilus grahami
CTGAATAAACAGAAGATTCAACTGCTTTCATTGATTCAACGTGACTAATAAACACACAACTACGGCAATATAAGGTTTATCTGAGTTCTTATTATAATTTTCATTAAAATAAAGTATATTTATAATGCAATGCCTTTATCACTGCTTAAATACTATGAAATATGTTGCGGTGCCTTATTCTGTGTAAGAAGCCACATCATCTCACAGGATTTATTTCAAACACTCGACTGACGTTATGAAGTGAGTTTGGAGTAAAAATATGTATTAAATGTGGTATTTTCACATGCTTTCAGATGGAGCAGCATTTACTTCACAGAGCCGTAGTTCACTGAGAAGCTATGCAAACAGCGGTCATTATTGCGAACGATTTCTTCGATTTCAGAATCGCGCAATAAAATCGTCTGCGATTGTTTTGCGTAACTTGTCAGTGAACTACGGCTCTGTGTAGTAAATTCTGCTCCATCTGAAAGCACGTAATGATGATTTCCTGCTGATTACAGAACCGGCATTACTAACAAATTGCGCATGACAATCGCATTCGATTAATCGCGCAGCCCTAATCGTATGTATAAATTGCTTTTTTTAATGTATTTATTTACGAAATTAATAGAACAAAATATTGCCCCACAACAAATGTTAGAATCATCAAATTTGGTTGCATTAACTAGACCTTTTATATTAATCTTAGTAAAGAAAAAAAGAAAGAAAGTGAAAAAAATAGATACTGAACCCCTCATATTGTATACTTGTCCTTTTTAAACTCTTTTTTACAATATGATATTCTATTCTAGATTTGATGAGAATCAAAGAAGAAAGTCAAGAACTGAATGAAGTGGAGGAGAAACATCAGTATCGGAAACCTAATCACTTCACAACTGGAGTAAATGGTTTGAACATCTTAAAAATTGAAAAGAATTTCTCAGAAACAAAAATGGAAGCAAAAAAATCGTTCACCTGCCTTCAGTGTGGAAAGCATTTCACCACTAAAGGAAACCTTAATGTGCACCTCAAAATTCACACTGGAGAGAAGCCTTTCACTTGCTGTCAGTGTGGGAAGAATTTTGCCACTAAAGGAAATCTTAATGTACACATTAGAATTCACACTGGAGAAAAGCCTTTCACCTGCCTTCAGTGTGGGAAGAGTTTCCCGTTTAAAGGAAGGCTTAATACACACATACGAATTCACACTGGAGAAAAGCCTTTCACCTGCCCTCATTGTGGAAGGAGTTACCCGTGTAAAACATACCTTAACAGGCACATGAAAATTCATGAAACCCAGAACCCTTTCAACTGTGCTCAATGTGGAAAAAGTTTCACAATGAAAGAAGGCTTGAAACGTCACATGACAATTCACGCAGGAGACAAATTTTCCATGTGTCCTCATTGTGGGAAGAGTTTTAAGCATAAGAGAAACCTTGACTCGCACATAAAGATTCACAATGGAGATCGATCTTCACCATGTGTTGAGAAAGGAAAGAGTTTTGTTAAGGATGACACAAAAGTAAATATTGAAAGGAAATCATTCACATGCTCTCAATGTGGCAGGAGTTTCACAGATAAAGAAACCTGTAATGCACACTTGAGAGTTCATATTGGAGAAGAGCTTTTCAGATGCAGCCATTGTGGGAAGAGTTTCCCATGTGAAGAATATCTCAACAGACACATGAAAGTCCACACTGGAGAACAGCCTTTCACCTGCTCTCAGTGTGAAAGTTGTTTCACAGACAAAAGAAGCCTTAAGAAACACATGAGAACTCACAATGGAGAAAAAGCATTCACGTGTTCTCAGTGTGGGAAGAGTTTTAAACGTAAAGAAACCTTTAATGCGCATGTAAGAGTTCATAAAGGAGAAAAGCCTTTCAGATGCCTTCAGTGCGGAAAGAGTTACCCATATGACCGATGTCTTAAGAGGCACATTAAAACTCACGCCGAGGAGAAGCCTTTCACCTGCTCTCAGTGTGGAAGAAAATTCACAGAGAAAGGTAGCCTTAAGATTCACATGACGATCCACACGGGAGAGAGACCTTTCGGATGCTCGCAGTGTGGGAAGAGATTTAGACGTAAAGGAGGACTTAATGAGCACATGAGAATTCACACTGGAGAAAAGCCGTACACGTGCCTCCAGTGCGGAAAGAGTTTCGCTATTAAAGGAGGGTATAATTTGCACATGAAAATTCACACTGGAGAAAAGCCCTTCGCTTGTCATCTGTGTGGGAAGAGTTTCATACTAAAAGCAATACTTCATATGCACATGCGAGTTCACACTGGAGAGAGGCCTTTCGTGTGCGTTCATTGTGGGAAAAGATTCAGACGGAAAGTAAACCTTAATCTGCACACCAGACTTCACACTGGGGAGAGGCCTTTCATGTGCCAGCATTGTGGGAATACTTTCACGTGGGCAAGAAGTCTCAAACAACACGTATCACGCGTTTGTAAGGTAATTCAGCGCTGATCAGGATGGTACACATTTTTAATTGAGCAGCAGCCCTTAAAACACACTTGAAAAATCCATGCAAATGAGAAGCCTGTTCTTTAGGGAAAGTGTTTTAAAGAGAACAAGGTAAAACATTGATTTGAGTGCTCATGTCTGCTTGGAGAGTAAAAAGGCATCAAGGAACAGTGACTTTGGGATGTCACCAAAGAATCCTTACTGGAGAAAGTCTGTACAAGTGTTCGTATTGTGGAATGATTTGAATCCATTCAGGATTAAATGTAAATGTTCACTAGAGAAGATGTACAACTTCATAGTTAGTGTGCAATATAAATGTAATGTCATTGATGTGAAAGTGTGTGATAAGTGCCCTATTTGTATTTGTAAATAATGATCAAGATGTATACACAGCGTGTTATGAAAATGTTATGCTTACTTGATGGTTACACCACATGACATTTTAGTCGTTAAATGTAAACTTTTGTTGAAAATGGTTAAACCATCCCTAAAACCACATGAAATTAAAGGGATAGTTCACCCAAAAATGAAAATTACCCCATGATTTACTCACCCTCAACCCATCCTAGGTGTATATGTCCTTCTTTCAGACCAATACAATCGGAGTTATATTAAAAAAAATGTCCTGGCTTATCCAAGCTTTATAATGGCTGTTGAGATTTTGAAGTCCAATAAAGTGCATCCATCCATCATAAAACTGGACTGGGCGTCTATATTTCTGCATTTCAGTCATATAAGTAAAAACAGATTTTCTGCATTTTCAATTTTTCCTTTCTCTTTGGAGTGTTACAAGCTCTTGGTGCATAAAGATGATATGTAAAGTTGCAAAGACTAAAGTCTCAAATCCAAAGAGATATTCTTTATAAAAGTTTAGAGTCAACCACGCCTACCTAAAACGGCTCATTCTAACACGCCCCCACATGTCTACGTCACGATGTGGGAAGATTTGCATAACGTCGCCCAAATGTTCACGCAAAGAAAGAAGGCGTAACTTTTATTCTCGCTGTAGTGTTGTTGCAGCCGCCACCGCCATGTCGTGAAGGCGCTGTGTGCTTCGTTGTGAAAGCGAAACTACTTCGGCTGGCCTTCCAAAAGAGGACAATATCCGCTTCGTCATGCCTGGAGCTGATCCGTGCTGGTCGCTGAGGAAATACGTCAACTTCGCGCTGTCGATCGCCGGATCGGCTTTCAACGTGGATGAAGCGGAGTCCAGCCCGGGGTTGTCACATGTGGTTGCCGCAAGCCCGCCTGACACTCCTTCGTCGAATCCGCCGGCTGCGTCGTTCTCAAGCCCGCCCGCCCGCCTCTGCTCACTCAAGCCGGCCTCCGCTCACTCTAGGCGGCTGTTGTGACTCAGAGACTGTAAGTAAGTTTTTTATATTTGAAGAATTTGCCACTGACGATTCAAACGCAAGTTTTTTGGGCAGTGTAGAGTAGCGCTTGTTGTTTGTCATTTCTCCGATCACAAATGCAGACATGGTTTTATGTTTACGTGGCGCAATGCAACGCAACCTGTAAAAAGACAGTATAAGTCATTATAATCCGTAATTATGTCCCCACTGGATGCAACAAATGCCTCATTTATAATGGGTTTTAAAGTTTTTGTCTCGTCGCTCCGGCCGGGCAGGGCATCACAATATGGTAAGCGGCGTAACACTTCCGTCACACGCTTGAGGTATTCGGCCAATCACAACGCACTGGATAGCTGGCAAAATCAGAGCACACCTCGCTTTTCAGACCGATGATCTTTGTAAAAATTGACACGTTTCAGAAAGGCGGGGCATAGAGGAGAAACAATAATGTACAGTATGTGGAAAATAATGTGGTTTTTTAACCTTAAACCGCATAAACACATTTCATTACACCAAATACACAAAATAATGTTCTTTTTA
>NW_015505700.1:1255121-1290306 GCF_001515645.1 Sinocyclocheilus grahami
GCAGTGTAGAGTAGCGCTTGTTGTTTGTCATTTCTCCGATCACAAATGCAGACATGGTTTTATGTTTACGCGGCGCGATGC
Source organism: Sinocyclocheilus grahami (assembly GCF_001515645.1). NCBI lineage: Eukaryota > Metazoa > Chordata > Actinopteri > Cypriniformes > Cyprinidae > Sinocyclocheilus > Sinocyclocheilus grahami. Next base: position 1,255,203 of record NW_015505700.1, read on the forward strand.
AACGCAACGCGTAAAAAGACAGTATAAGTCATTATAATCCGTAATTATGTCCCCACTGGATGCAACAAATGCCTCATTTATAATGGGTTTTAAAGTTTTTGTCTCGTCGCTCCGGCCGGGCAGGGCATCACAATATGGTAAGCGGCGTAACACTTCCGTCACACGCTTGAGGTATTCGGCCAATCACAACGCACTGGATAGCTGGCAAAATCAGAGCACACCTCGCTTTTCAGACCGATGATCTTTGTAAAAATTGACACGTTTCAGAAAGGCGGGGCATAGAGGAGAAACAATAATGTACAGTATGTGGAAAATAATGTGGTTTTTTAACCTTAAACCGCATAAACACATTTCATTACACCAAATACACAAAATAATGTTCTTTTTAACAACATCATATTTTGTTTCCAGTTTCGGGGAGTGTGAAAGCGAACCGCACCAAACAAAAAAAAACAACATTGTATTTGGTCGGACCAAATCAAGTGAACTAGCGGACTTTCCTGGTGTGAATACACCCTTAAATTTAGTTGAATCTTAAAAGGTCTTACACTGTATAAGAAACTCTTAATTATGATTTCAAGAGGTCTTAAATTTGGGGATGGAAAGACAAGAATTGCAAAGGCTATGATTTTATTGAATAAATATGAGTGCTGCATATATCAAAGTCAGGTGCTGTGCTGCTTTGTGTACTGTGATTACCGGGAAAACAGCTGTATTTCTGCCGTTCTTAAAGGGCCATCTGCTGGCAGAGAATGAATTTGCATTTTCAATAAGCGCTTCTGCTGCTTTTGTTTAGATCAAAGTGAAAATCAACTAATATTTTTAGCAGCAAACGTGCAGTTGTGAACCTGTCTTACATATGATTTAAAAAAATCCTGCAGATACCCTGTAAAAGGTGCTTTGATTTAGGTCAGAGCGTGGTTTGGTATTATTATTACTTGTCATGGGCTGTCATCAACAATTAAACAAAATATAATTAATTTCCAAATGGGTAAATGAGTAACCAACATACACACACAAGTTCTTATACAAATAAATTGCATTATAAACAAAGAAGGAAAAAAAGTTGAAAAATAACAAGACAAAAACACGTTCATATTCAAATCTGTCACGTCTTGTATTTTATTGTGACGATTTGAGAAGTAAATATTTCAAATTTTAAAAATAATGGAAGCGTAGACTAGGGGTTTAGCCATTGTTTGTGTATTATTTAAATTTACCAAAATAAAGACATCGACGACATAGATTATCTATCTGCCGTGTTACTATAATAACAAATAATTGTTTTGATCCTAAAGAAGAAACATTGACATTTTGTGTCTTTATGTGAAGTAAGAATATCCATCTAATTTTGAATGAAACTCATCTTTATACTATACTTTAAAGTATGTACAACATTTTAAGCGGCACAAAACATGCTTTTAGTGTATAAGTATGCAAGTTGGGATTCAGACGAACAAATGTCGGCAGTATTTTTATTCTGAATGTAAAGACACTTCGAAATGAGCAGAAATGTGTGTGACGTACTGGTGAAATTGCATTTATTAGAGGAAAGTGAAAATGTCAGCTATCCAGATCAGAAGCATGCGGAATGAAAAATGAAGATGCGAAGGAACAAAGAGGTTGGTAGATTCTCAATTCCTCATTAATGGTTCCTGATGATTATAAATATTAATAACAAAGTTTCAGGGAACTTTCATGACTGATTAGAGAGAAAACAGTTTAATTTTAAGTTAGACTTAGTTACTTTACCAAACATACCTGGGTCAAGTAAGAGCATTTCATGAAAAGAACATATCTAACAAGGTTATAGAAATCTTCATATAGTTTTGAAAACATTTTCAAAAAAAATGTGGTGTTAATAACATTTTGCACCTTGAATACATACTCAGTAATGTCATTGGCCCATTTATTGGTCTCATAGCAATGTACCTCATCCAGTTTGTCGGATTTTAAGGGATGTAATGTTAATACAAAATGTAATGTAACTTAATACAAAAAATAAATATAAATTCTCATAGATTTGTATGAGCAACACAAATTGTATGATCATAACAGTAGTATATATAAATAGATAGGCCTAATAGCTAATTTAATTTATTTTCATTTCATATTTTCCCCTCTTTTAATGACATTTACAAATTGATGTTTAATTTCAGATCTTGCGGAACTTCAAGAATGGAATGAAGAGGATGAGAGAATCCGTGTATCATTCGATCATTTGTTTTTTGATTTCATATCGAAAGTAGAAAAATTAGAAAACGGCTCCTTTTTTCGTATTTTCGTTTTTTTCCAAAAAAAAAAGTTGCAATAAAATGGGTTATTAATCCATACAACTGCAGCAGTGGAGGACTATTATTCTGCTGTGTGATACTGCAGAAGAACTGACGACGGCACGGTTTGATCTTCGGCTGACCAATCAGCAGAAAGGGACGTTTAATTCCCACCCACTTGTAGAAATCGAATATTCAAGCCGTTTATTCATTTTTCCACCCAAGAACGAAAAACGAAAATTTAAGCTGAATTATCGTTTTTCGTTTTTTTGGGAAAAAAAACAAAAACACGGAAAAGGATCCGTTTTCTCATTTTTCTACTTTCAATGTGAAATAAAAAAACGAATGATCGAATGATACACGGATTGATGAGAAACGCCATTATCAGAAATCCCATTATTTCACTGACCGGAAAAAATGTTTTGAGCTGCTCATGAACAATAGAAGCCAAAAAATCTTTCACGTGCCCTCAGTGAGGAATGAGTTTCACCAGTAAAGGAAATCTTAATGGGAAGAGTTTCCCATTTAAAGGAAGACTTAATGTGCACATGAGAAATCAAAGCTTTTCACCTGTCTGTTTCTGGTGTCGTCATTGTGAGGAGAGTTTCATACATGAAGCGAAACATGAGAATCCACACTGGTGAAAACCCTTACTCATGCCAGAAGTGTGCGAAGAATTTCACACGAGCAAGTCTAAAAAATCATCTGTGCGTTCACTTTGCATTGACCTGTGACCAGAAGGCCACAAACCTCACTTCAGCATCAGCCCTAAAAACACACAGGAATGTTCTTTAAAATGAGCCTTACTTATCTTATCTTTGGGAAAAGAGTTTTAAAAACAAGGAACGTGCTAATGTCTGCTTGGAGTGTGGAAAAGCCGTTTCTAATACCAGTGACTTGGAACAGCACCAAAGAATCCATACTGGAGAAAGACCTTTTAAAGTGCTCATATTGTGGAAAGTGTTTCACACAGTCGGGAAGCCTGACATGAGAGGCTGCATACAGTACAGAAGCCCTTCCACTGCACATCATGTCAGAAGAGTTATAATCAGTCATATACTCTTAAGATTCATAGAAGAAAGTTTTGCTCGGATTTGTCTCAGCGAGTCTCAGTATGTAAATGGCACTGTATATTAGATTTCGGAAGTTTTATGACAGAAACGAACCTTGCCTTGTCATAAAAAGGTCAAATTATCAGATATTTACAGAGATGTATTGACTTTGACACACAGTCTATGATATAATTTCCTGTTTTGTTGTTGTTTTGCATTTGTTGTTGCAATAAATGTTTTTCAAATAATAATAATAATTTTTTTTTTAATTCTAAACAAGAATAATAAAATATTATGCCAAACATTTTTTTAATTTCATTCTTTTATGGAGGCATGTCTTTATTATAATTTCAGGACAGTGTTTTTTAACCCCTTCCCCCCTTAAAATATTGAATGAACCAGTTGTTCTGATCATAATTTTTTTTTTACATATCTATGGTTCTGATTACCTGAATCTGCTATTTAAAATGTGTAATTAAAACATCTCCAAGTCAAAACGTTTAAAAAGTACATTTCTCTTTTAAGGCAGGGAAGGTGATTTGGTTCAAAAATATTTTTTGTTAAGCTGGTTGAAAGTCTCTTCACATCCCGATGGCAATCACTAAGTTAAGTGGTCTAAATTAATTTATATGTATTTATATCATGTGTGGAAGGCGTGGGACCATAAAATGTTCGTCCAATCAAAATGTTTGGTCCGAACATTACGATAGGCTTTCCTGCCTGTCGGTCAAAATATGTATTTGCATACCTCTGTGCACCCTGTTTGCCCAGACATGATGCGTCATCAGTGCATTCCAGCGAGAATGAAAAGAGCTGTTATGTACTGTAATGTTTTGTCACCGGTGAATGAGGCATGAGGTAATCTGACAGTGTTGCATTCAAATCGCCACACTCTAAAAATAAAGGTGCTTCACGATGCCATAGAAGAACCTTTTTGTCTAAATGGTTCCATAAAGAACCTTTAACATCTGAAGAACCTTTCTGTTTCACAAAAGATTCTTTGTGGCGAAAGAAGGTTCTTCAGATTATAAAAAGGTAAGAAAGAGATGGTTCTTTAAAGAACCTTTGACTGAATGGTTCTTTGTTGAACCAAAAATGGTTCTTCTATGGCATCGCTTGAAGAACCTTTTGAAGCACCTTTATTTTTAAGAGTGCACCAACACCATCTCTCATCGTGTTGTAGGTTAGTCCATGATCTGTCTGTGCGTGTTTATGTGTTTTGGAGGAGCCGTGGCTTTGCAGAGTGATTACGCAGAGAGGATGGGATATTGCTTTCAAAGCTAACTTGATACTACTAGCCTTTCTGAAATCGCCTACCCTACCTTTAAGGGGAAGTTTGTGTTTGTGAAGTTTTTTTTTGGTCAAATTTCATTCTCTTAACACAGACTACTGTAAGTATGCCATTTATGGTGTTATATTAGATAGCAACTTGTCTTATGAAAATCATATTTCCCATGTTACAAAAACAGCATTCTTCCATCTTAGAAACATTGCCAAGTTACGAAACATGATACCTGTTTCTGATGCAGAAAAGCTAGTTCATACATTCATGACCTCTAGACTGGACTATTGTAATGCACTGCTAGGTGGTTGTCCTGCATCTTCAATAAACAAGCTACAGATAGTCCAAAATGCAGCGGCTAGAGTACTTACCAGGTCAGGAAAATGATCATATTACCCCAATTTTACAGTCTCTGCACTGGCTACCTATTAAGTTCCGTATCAGTTACAAAATATTATTACTTGCCTATAAGGCCCTTAATGGGTTAGCTCCTGCGTACCTAACTAGTCTTCTACCACGCTACAATCCATCACGCTCCCTAAGGTCGCAAAATTCTGGACTTTTGGTAGTACCTAGGATAGCAAAGTCCACTAAAGGAGGTAGAGCTTTTTCGCATTTTGTCCCAAACTCTGGAATAGCCTTCCTGATAACGTTCGGGGTTCAGACACACTCTATCTGTTTAAATCTAGATTAAAGACACATCTCTTTGGCCAAGCATTCAAATAATGCATCTCATAATCTTTTACTGCAGTCATAATCTTTTACTGCAGTTATATCTAATCAAATGCACATTATTATTCGTTAGTTTGGGTTAAACAAATCATTTTTGCTTGGTTGGAACAGCAGCTACGCTAATTATGTCTCTATTTGTTTCTCTGTTTTTGCCTAGGATTTACACAAGCTTCCGTCTGGATCCAGAACACCTGAGAAGAGATGATGCAACTCCTCAGAGGACCTCAGATGATGCCAACCCTGAAACAACATACAGAACTACCACATTTTGCTATACGTTTGATTGCATCATATAATAATTGCTGTTAATATTGTTCATCGTCTGTTTTATTACGTCTTATATTGATTTTTCCGTTCTGCTGGTTCGTCTGGTCAGAGGAGAACTGGCCCCCCGCCTGAGCCTGGTTTCTCCCAAGGTTTTTTCTCCATTCTGTCACCGATGGAGTTTTGGTTCCTTGCCGCTGTCGCCTCTGGCTTGCTTAGTTGGGGACACTTCATTTCCAGCGTTATCGTTGACATGATTGCAAAGATATTATTTAAACTGAGCTGGATGTTGACATCACTGAATTCAATGATGAACTGTCTTTAACTGAAAAATGAGTGTTTACTATTGTCACTTTGCATTACTGACACTATTTTCCTAATTAATGCTGTTCAGTTGCTTTGTCACAATCTGTATTGTTAAAAGCGCTATATAAATAAAGGTGACTTGACTTGACTTATGGGTCCACCAATAATGTAAATATTGAGCCTCCCAAGCACCATTTAAACATAGTCCGCTCAGATCCATTAATCATTCCAGCTCAACCAATAGCAAGGGTTTGGGGGCGTGGCTACTTTAGAAGGCTGAGCCACATGGTTGTTTAGCCAGTGTGGGAAGACGGCTGTGACCTTTACATGGGAAAATAAATTCAGATTTGGTTACAGAAGAAAAGTAAAAAACTTGCCAAAATATGCAGAGACGGGGTAAACAATGCCAGTGCTTTTTGAAGACAGGAATGTGATGGAATGTTTGGGTTTCAGTCAAGATGCCAAACTTGAAACGTTTCTTCTTGACAGGTAAGCTAAACTCAAGTTTTTGCCACACGTTAGTTCTTTTTTGTCAAACCCCAGAAAAAAAGATATTTTTTATATTCCTCATAGAATGTGGTAAGGTATTCTATGTGGTAACCACAACATACCTTACCACATAGAATGTGAATATTTCCACAAAGTCAGAATATTTTTTTAACATGCTACACATTGCCATGAACATGGTGCTAGGAGTGGGCTGCCTGCCAAGGTTGTGAAGGTTACCATTTAGATTAAATTTGTTTCCTTTCATGTCATGACGATTAAGTATGCAACAGTTCTGGCCAACTCCTGATAGCCACTTCATAGTCTATGGTCATTCTCAAAGGAAATCACTTTCGTTTGATAATGGAAACCCTGATATCACATTATTTTCACATTACTTTCTGTGTAGAGCCAAAGTTCTGGCACACCTGCTGAAGTTACTACATTACATTGCATGACCTTTAGTGAAGAATGAGCTGTTATTCTTTGTAAAGGTTAGTCGGAACGTTATACCAATTCTTTTTGTTGTTTTTTTTTTGGGGGGGGGGGGTCTTTATGCTCATGGGACAGCTAAGTGGAGACAAGACGGTTCTTATGTGGCCTCAGCATGTACAAAGTCCACTAAGCCACAGTTCTGACAAAGTTGTACTTAACAAAACAAATGTAGCGATATTAGTTATAAAACTAAGATATTCTTACTGCTTTATTGTCATTAGTGTTCTGTCTGTGCTTGTGCACAATTTCAGTGTTTAAATGTGATTTGATTCGATTCAGATGGATTGAGATCTGGACTTTGACTTGGCAAATTCCTTCTTTGGTTTCTTTGTGAATTTGCTTTCATGCTTTGGGTCATTATCATCACTTGTATGGACACAACATTTTGAAATGCCATGGCTTTTTTTTTTCATCTGTAACAATGTGTGATATTATGAGAATTGATCTGTTTGAATTATAAATAGGTCTATATAAATCCCTAACTGTAGCATGGTTGAAATCATGTAACGCTTTGGTTTAGTAACAAATTAAAGGAACAGTTCACCCAAAAATGTAAATTTGCTGAAAATTTTGTAGATGAGTTTGTTTCATTGGAGAAGTTTAATCATTGATTCACTTGGTGACCAATGAATCCTCTGCAGTGAATGGGTGCCGTCAGAATGAGGAGTGGTGTGGATTCTCATTCTGGACAGGACTCTCATTCTGACGGCACCCATTCACTGCAGAGGGTGCATTGGTGAGCAAGTGATGTAATGCTATATTTCTCCAAATCTGTTCTCATGAACAAACAAACGCATCTATATCTTGGCTGGCCTGCGAATGATCATGTTTTTTAACTATTTCAACTATTCGTTTAATGTTAGTACTTTTTGCAAGAGTGTAGAACTACATATTTGGTCATGATTTAAAAATAGGAAAATGGACAGTCTACATTTCTTGACCATTAATCTGTTTATTTGGTGGATTATAAGTATAAGAATGTGTATGCAGCCAGTTATACAGACAGAGAACATATGGAGACAAACACGTGAAATATGTTTTTCCTGGCCTTGTTTGTGAAAGGATGTGAAAAAAATAGCATGTGTGTGATATATCGCCTGTATAAATGAAGAGTCAGATGTGTTTGAGCTCAAAACTTGTGAATCTCTGTGAGATATTGAGATGGGGAAACAATAAGATGAGTGCTTGCACAGTAATATTAGTATAACTCAAGTATAATGTTTATGTGATTATTATAAAAAATAATCTTAGTTGCGTATGTTTCAGTGCTCTGAATTTGAGCCTCGACAGCTCAAATACAGCAAGTGTTGTTATATCAAACTGCTTCACAACAACTCATAAGACCTTTAAAATTACAATATTCCCTATTATTTCTTATTCACGCAGACAAACATTTCATGAAACCTAATAATCATAAGATTAAACAACAATAGCAAAATACAAATTCCAAAAATTAATAAATGATCAATTATATAAATGATTATGAATGATAAATGATTATAAATAACAATCAAATAAAAATTTAAATAATGAAGGAAATAAAAAACATAAATGTATGGTTGCTCCCTTAAAGCTACAAAGTTCAAATGAATTGAGCTGAAAAATGACTATCTTCTGTAGAGGTGCTTTATAGCTGAATCCAATCCGTTTCATAATTGATGAACTTTGCAACTTCAACACTGTTACTGAACTGAAATGAATAAACACTGAACTGACTTGAGCTGAATAATAACAATGTAGCATTAAATGTGGAAAAATGAAGGGTTGAATCCTTTCTGTATGCATTAACAGGAAGACAAAAAAAAAACATTATGTCCTTTGAGGATGTTCCCAAAACAAGGTTTTATCAGATTCAACTGGAGACAATTTGTGTGGGGTTTATTTTTGAATTTCTTCTGCAGTTTAGTCAAAGTACAGATTGTTATAGATTACTAACAGCAAGTGAACAAAACCTCATGCTCACATACAAGGAAATAAATAAACCCAAAATATAAATTTCCATGGCGACACAGAGTTTGGTTTAATGAACTGTCACTAATAGCTTCCTGTATGACTAACACCAATTTGTATGTACAATTCCCTTCACATCCTCTCACATCCCTTACACATTACAGGAGGTGTCATATCTCTCGAGCTGCTACTAAAACCACTAGTGTGGACAAACTGTGAGCTTTTAAGTGCACTTGTGATAGTGACGACCTATTGACAATCACTCGTATGGCAGTGAAGCACCAGCACACGTCCTACTTCAATGATGATATGAACTGTCCGTTAAGGTCAAGAGCTTTGTTCTGCTCTCATGCCTGGCCGAGTGAAAGAGACACATCCTTGAGAGTGGTGTGTGTGTGTGTGTGTGTGTGCTTTGTCTTTATTTACCACACTGTAATATGCATGAGCACTTATAAGACACTCAAGGCCTTGTATTACAGCTTTAACTGGTGAAATCATTGCAATGCATGACTTAACTAGTTTTATGATAAAAGGCTCCATTTTTCATTAAATATTTACATTTACCATACTTGGAACAATATAAGAAAATGTATTGGTCATGTATTGTCGAAACATAAGTTATGTAAGCATAAGGTCGATTCACAGGCATGCTAACATTCAGTAAAGTAGAACTCTTATTTTATCAAGCTTTAAAACATGTTCTTCTTATTTAAAGCCTACACAGAAAGAAAGGAATAAGCTGTATTGGATCTCTCTTACAGTGTAGCTGCATAAACACACTTGCAATCAGATTTGAGCAGCAGCAGCAGCATGGACAGATCCTGCAGTAATTGATGGCAGAGCTTTTCTTTCACTCTCTCACCGCAGTCAATAGCACTCATTGAGCCGCCTGAAATATAGACATCTCACCCGGTCAAATCATAATTACTCTGCTGATTATGGAAATCCTTCATAAGAAATCTATAATGGCTTCCTGACATGTTTTGTTTCCTCGTTGTTACTGTTCAATCATTCATAACTCCTGGAGTCTGCCGCTGAATCCTTATTAATCTAAGCTGTGTAAATTCAGAGTGTTGATATCTACCATATTTTCCACAAAATAAATCGCACATGGCTATAAGTCGCAGTGGGTCAAAATTGCATTGTTGAGGGGGAAAAACACACAAATATGTTGCATTGGTGTATAAGTCACATTTTATTAACTCATTCAGAAGTACTGTAAAATACACCGGTACATATATAGGTGTATATGTAGGTTGTGTATATATGAAGAGTTTGGTTCCAAAACGCGAAATCAGGTCAGTATTGAAAAGTCCATTTTTAATTTTACGCAAAACGCGATATCCGCTGAGTTATTCTGTCATGTTTTCTCCCTTTTTTTCCAAACCGCGACAAACGCCAGTCTCCCTTTTCTGCAGAATGCGATATATCCCCTCAACCAATCACAGCGCACCATTCCACACACTCTAGACAGTAATGGTGGTGCTTTGAATACACCCGGCATCCTAGTTTTTCTCATCTACTTTGTGATTAACAAACAAACTTAGGGCTGCACGATAAATCGCATGTGATTGTCCTGCGCATCTCGTCAGTAAAGCCGGTTCTGTGATTAATAGTAAATCTCCATCACGTGCTTTCAGATGGAGCGCCATTTAATACACTGCTGTAGATCACTGCAATATCAAGTTCATAATCGCAGATGAGTCGCATTCGAATGCGATATTGCGTAGCTTGTCAGTGTAAGTGTTTTATTTATACCGTTAATGTTTTTGTTAATACAGCGTATAGCACTAGTCAACTAAATGAAATGAATGTAACATGGCAAAGATGAATGCACTTTTGGAAGTTGAATGTAAGGGAAATGTCATTTTGGAATTTCTGTGGTTTAAAGTGATATTGTTGTTCATGTATGTTCATAATGAAATTTTCTTTTATTGTTGTAATTAATTTATAGCATTAACAAGATGACCCGTTGAATTCATTTTGGGAGCGATGACTGATTGAATGTATTTTTAGTCCAGTGCCTGTATATAAGATTAGTATTGACCAAGTTCAGAGGCTGTCATATGTGGATCAACTTACTATGCTGTGTATTTTCAACAGCTTCGATATAAAAAATAACTTTTATATTGATTCAATGGATTTATTGCATTTTAGAAAAAAAAACGTGTTATGGATTTATTGCATTTTGGGGGGAAAATAATAAAATTTTATAATAAATCTTTGAAAATCAAAATCTGGATTTGAATTTTTAATGTTATTATAACTTAAAGATGCTATGTGAAAGTTTGAAACTGAAAATAGTGGTTTTCATCTTGCCACTTTCTTGGTAAAGAAAACACATTTTACTAATCAAAATGGATTTATAGCGTTTGGGAACCAAACTCTTCATATATATATATATATATATATATATAGGTTGTGGAGTGAGGGGAACTTAAATACATGTTTATAGTGCTCTATAACATTTGTGAATGTTTGTTTTTATGTACCAGTGTATTTTATAGTAATGAAATAATAAAATGTGACTTGGAAACCAATGCAACATATTTGTGTGTTTTTGCAATTTTGACCCATTGCGACTTATAGCCATGTGCGATTTTATATATATACCTGGAAACGAGTTACCATTTTAGTGCTTCTGGTTCCATCGTCCTAAAGTCAATGAATGTTTTTACTGGGTTTTTGGTTAAATGTCTGAAATAAGGTCTGTGTTTAACACAGGCCCAAGATATTTTCATCTTTTAAAATACATAAGTAATCCCTTGTGATTGTTTTGTTTTTTAGCATTTACTTAAAAAGTGGTTGCTAATAAATGGCTAAATTGGGACTGCAAAGATGTTAGGCATTAAACGTCATTTCAAAAAGGTAAACTTATCTACTTACTCGTCGCGTTCACAGTCTCATTGTGTTTAAAATCGCACTCTTGCAAACTGTTCTAACTCAAACAGTCAGGGAAAAGGTTGGGTTTTTTTTATGAAGAATGTGAAAGGCTAAGTCATGTGATCATGGTGTAGTTTGTTGATGGCCAATGTTTAGCTTTTTAGTTCTGCTGATTGTATTTACCCCGGGCTGGACTCCGCTTCGTCCACGTTGAAAGCCGATCTGGTGATCCACAGCGCGAAGTTGAAGTATTTCCTCATCGACCAGCACAAATCAGCTCCAGGCATGACGAAGCGATATCGTCCTCTTTTGGAAGACCAAACGAAGTAGTTTCGCTTTCACAACGAAGCACACAGCACCTTCACGACATGGCGGCGGCGGCAACAATACTACAGCAAGAATAAAAGTTACGCCTTCTTTCTTTGCGTGAACATTTGGGCGGCTTTATACAAATCTTCCCAGATAGTGACGTAGGTATGTTTTAGGTAGGCGTGGTTGACTCTTAACTTTTATAAAGAATATTTCTTTGGATTTGAGACTTTAGTCTTTGCAACTTTACAGATCTTCTTTATTCACCAAGAGCTTGTAACACTCCAAAGAGAAAGGAAAAATTGAAATGGCATCATATGACCCCTTTAAAAAAACGAAGCATTAACACGTTAGACTGCACCCCATAAACACAATCAAGCCTAGAAAAAAACACTGAACCACCCCTTTAAAATTGAATTATATGTCACTTGTTGTGTGTCGCTGTTGTGGCTGGTTAGGAAAAAAATAACTTGTAAAATATACCTTGTATTGTGTGTCGCATCTAGTTATAGTGTCGCATGTTATTATTATTGTTATTTATTTTATGACATCAAAAATTATGGATTGCAAAGGTGTTGGGGTTTTTGTAGTTGTTTTCGGAAGATTTGTTTTTTAGAAACTCTGAAAGTTACAGTATGTTTTCATAGTACAGAAAACTTTTATCTCAAAAGATCAAGTACAGCATGATTCATCCAGTGAATTAGAATGCAGTTCATGGAGTGACTTCACCCTGTGAATATATATTATTTTATTTTCTACTTGCAGTAGGAAGTGGGCTATATGTTAATGCATGCACAGCTTCAGTGAAGAACAGAATTACATAAACAGGCTGTTCGGCCTCTTCTTTCATATTGTATTAGTCATTTATGTGTAGGAGAACACAAAAAAATGTTCTGTTACACAATCACCATGGAAAACAATCCATTTTCGCAGTATGTGGGTTAAGGATTGTGTTTTCTGGTGAAGTTCACCAGACTCTTATGTGATAACATAAAACATTTTTGTTGTAATGACTTTATTATTTTGTTTTATTTAGGCTTCTTCAGTTTGTAATGTCTACGCATTGATTGATTTATTGAACAATTAACCCAAATAAGTACAACTTAAAATTTAGAAAATTATTCAGTTCTGTCACGTTTTCTGTCATGGTATCATATCTAAATGTTTGTGTTGCAGAAAGCAAACTGTGAAAGTTGCGTAATTAACTTTAAATTTCTAGCTTTTAATTATACTTGTTTGTTCTGAATCACCGGCATGAAGTGAAAACCCACCCTATCTATTTTCAGAATGAATATTATTGATCTTAATGTGAACTATTCATCTTTGCATATCTTTGTGTAATGTTTAAACAAAATGTCATAACTGGATCCTCCAGTGAAACACCAAATTTCTCTCATGATTTAGTTAATTAAACTCCGCCCCTGAAAGCTCATCTGTCTCCACTTTCAAGTGCCATACATTACACTCGGCTGTATGTTGCAATACGAAAGAAAGGTTCTGTCACTACTTCTGTTTAATCATGACTTTAAATGATTGAAATACAGCCTGCAAATTTAAAATAACTTATAATTCACTACAGACGTGCTTTTTAAGGGTTTCTGCAAGTCATAAAAAGGTCTTCAAAAGTCTGAATTCGCAATTTTAACATGTCCTAAAATCGAAAAGTCTTAAATTCATGGCATTGCACTAAATGTTGCATGCTGCAAAAAATCCCCAGGGTATTTTTTCTCAATACAAATATCTTAACATCCTTTAATCAAGATACATTTACTCAACATGCAAATTGAACATACAAAGTTTGAAACGAAATTAAGTGAGTTTGTGCTTAAAACAAGAACAAGTATGTCAGTGGGGAAAACAGTTCAAACAGTTCATTATGGTTTATTCCTCCATCGTGGCTTGAATGAAATACAATTAAAATGCTGAAGAGTTGTGAGGAGAGCTGTGTGTGGAGTTATAGGTTTTAATCGGTTTAGAGGAAACATGAGTAAGAGCTCCTCAGGCTACAGGCCTTTACAAATGAATCATGTACGAACCAATGCGACATAAACATCGGCTGGTGTGAGTTCCCGTGTGTGTGTGTGAGTGTGTGATCATCTTAAGCATCAGCTCAATGGACTGATTCGGTTGCCAATTAGCACATTACAGCTAACAGATGGCCACTATCAAAAAGTAATTAAATGGCATACTTTTTATTAAAAGTGAACTGAAATGCAATGCTCACATCCTCATCGGAACAGTTTTTTTGCTTCTATATTCGTACACTTATTTGTTAACTATTATAACATCAATTTCCTAAAGCACTGATGCCAGTGGTGAAGGTCATCAATCATGGTGTAGATGTGATGGGAGATAATGTGGTTCAGACTACATTTAGTTTCCTCCAATGGTCTGCTACACAATGTAACAAATGACTTTGCATCAATGACTGATGAAGGTCTGTTTGAGGCTGGGAATTCTAGTATAGACTCTTGAACGGTAGAGATTGATTGTTGCCAATGATCTACAACCTCTGGCAAAAGTGAGCCATTATTCAACTAAAACAAACAATATAGATGTATGGATAGTATCTAAACCGTAAAAGTATTTACTGCAACAGATGATTTTCCAAAGTTATAAATAAAAAAAAGATTACTTGAGTATGTTTACAGGAAAATATTGTTTTAGTCTTGCTAGTTCAAAATTTCATAGTTAATGCAATGCGTTATTTGCCATTTTTTTAAATTATTTGAGAATTCTGCTAGCGATTTCAGAGTGAAAATTGTTTCAAAGTTGGTTTAGAGTTTTTCGGTGTACTTGTGTACACTCTAAAAAATGCTGGGTTAAAAAGGGACAAACCCAGCTATTGGGTTGTTTTGACGCTGGGTTATGTTTAACCCAGCATTTTTTAGAGTGTACATATTTAGAAATAATAATAATAATAATAATAAAATCTTTACAAACACTTGGCCCAAAATAAACTGCCAAAAAAGGACCATATTTTATTTGACCAGATTTGTAAATAATTAAACTAGGGTCAGCTCAATCTGTCACCTTCTCAAATCCAGCATCAGTTCAAATAATGTCTGGACATAAGAAATAATTTGTATTTTTATTCATAAAATCAATTAATCTAAAGTTTTTGTGATTATTAAACTGACTTTGTGTCTGGATGCAGGTTAAAGATCACAGTATGATCATCTAATTAATTGTAATGATACAATATTTTATGCAATCTCAATTAGCAGATGTAACTGTGAATAGAGCGGTTCATGTGATTCTTTTCTACAGGTCTACAGACCTACTACTTTCCCTCCAGGGACCACTTCAGTAAGTATTGTCTGAAAAGAGGCTGTGATGAAGCCTACAGTATGATTTCTTTGAGGCTGAGATGGAAGGGAGGAGATGTTCACTTGTTATTTGGCGGTAGGTCGATAAAAATAGAAAGGAAATATATTCTCTCCTGTCACACTGCACTCCAGACTGCTACTGACAAGAAAAGAAAGGCTGTAATGGAAAGATGGTGTTCATTTGTTTTAAAAAGCCCTTCAGTCTCATCTTTGAATATATGACAACGTTACATTAAGTACATGTCATTTCAATACAAATCCATTTTAATGTGTTATATAAACATATTGCAGTGAGGGGAAATTGTGTTTTTTGACTAATTTACTTTTTTATTTATTATGCACAATATTCAAAGTGTGGAGAGATACTTTTTGTGCACTTTTTCATCCAATGTTCAATCTTTTTTTTTTTTAGTCTGTAATTAGAGACTTAATGACTCTCTCAAAATCTCTTAGTGTTTGATTCATCAAAGTGGTGGATGTGTCCATAATCAGATCCTTCATCTGTTTTTTCATAATTATAACTCGTATATCAAATTTCGGTCATGGGACTGAAAACCTGTTACACACAAATTGCGCACATATAAATTTCTTCTTGATTGCACTCTTAATTATTATAATTTTCTTTCTCTCTGTGATCTCTAGATGGAGGTGGAGGAAAGGAAACAGAATATCTGTATCTCTTTTTTTTTTTATTCCCTGTGGGCAGCACTCAGTCTCTGTGCAGAGCAGAGAAGCATGCAGCGTGTGGCATCCCCTCTTCTTTTTATAACAGTCTGAAAACGTCTGGGGACTGAGGAGACAAGTTGCTCAAGTTTAGGAATAGGAATGTTGTCCCATTCTTGTCTAATACAGGCTTCTAGTTGCTCAACTGTCTTAGGTCTTTGTCGCATTTTTCCTCTTTATGATGCGCCAAATGTTTTCTATGGGTATGTTGTTAATGTATTAAACACATCATTCTTTTAATTATTGTAAGTGTGACTATATTACACAGTGATTTATTTCTGTTTGAAATCATTTATTTGAATTGTTATTTACAATACATTTCACACTTAAAATACTGAAGATCTGCAAGTGACTTGATAAAACGCACTGAACCACCTCAGTAGAGGGCAGTGTAGCTTATAAAACACCATTGTGATATCGATGCTTAAAGTATACAAAGAACCGTGATGCTACCGCTAGCTAGAGAACTACTGATTGCACCTTTAAATACATGTTTTGTGGATTTTGTAGAAAAACTTTACATAGCACATAGCACACAAGGTCAGTGCTTTCATTCATCACTGAAATAGCTGCAATATCTGAAAAACCTGTAGAGGTCACTCATTCAGTCAAACTGGGGGAGAAAAATCACTGTCTTATGAATATTACACACAAAAACGACAAGAGCTTTTATAATCCGTCAGGAAACACAATTAACACTTCAGAGGAAGATCTAGTCACTGAGGCCATGTCAACACGTACACAGGTATTTTTATAAAGGGTGTTTTTCCTTCTTCTGTTTTTAAAAAAAATCTCCGTCCATATGAAAACGCAAACGCATGCTATGAAGCACTGTCAAGAGCATGCCAAACCAACAGGCGGCGATATAATCTCAACCGTAAAGCCATGTTGGCCAATCAGAAGCCTGAAAAGTCTCCAGTAGGCGGAGATAACAGCACAGGCTCCGATGTCACAAGCCAAAAACTCGCGGTTTCGCTGTCTGCACGATAACACTGCAACCAGAGTTTTTGAAAATCTTCCCCCTGGCAGGCGTTTTCAAAAATGTTCCGTTTCAGTGACCTGGTGCTGCGTTTGCGTGTGGACGAACGGCCTAACCGCGTAGAAAAAGCTGCGGTTTTTAAAAATAACCGCGTTTGAAAGCGTTTCGTAGTTCATGCTATAAAATGTTTGATAGATATGTACAGGGGTGTCAGTGACAGTTTGCATGACAGTCTTGATAGTCTAGTGGTGTAATTTTATGCTATGCATGGCACCATGTTAAAATCCTGATTTAATATAATTTTTTATAATGAACCCAGCAAAATCGCACATGAACACGACTGCCAATGAAAGCCTCCATTTTCATATGGAAAACAACAACAACCCTCAAAAACTAGACATTCTGATGAAAAAAAATCTACTTTTTAAAGACACAAAGTGAAAAATTTGCAATGAAAAGATGTGGAGACATTGATTTTTTTATGCCTTTGCGTTTGTGTGAGTTTCACTTTCAGACACAAAATTTATAAGAGGAGAGTATTTAAATGAATCTCGCAAGGTGATTTACTCATGTCGGTTTACCTGTTTGCGCACCATTATTTAACTCCCCCCAAAAAGGTCTTAAAGACATTTTGCGCTTGATGCGGCTGCGATTATTGCTCATTTGCGCTGCTTTTATATTTGTTGGTCATTATGGAAATGATTTGGCTGCATCTGTTTTTTTGGTGTTGTTTTTTTTGTTTTTTTGCACATGGTCAATAGATCATCTGCAAAAATTCCCACTCCCATTGGCTAATTTGCCCTAGTATCTATCTATCTATCTATCTATCTATATATATATATATCATTAAATACTATAACTCTTGGGATGTCAAATTAATGATAAATTATTATTTTATACAATTTTGGATGTATTCCCCCAACCCCCCACACACAAAAACGTATTGGTTCTGCACGAATCACATAGGCTAAGTATCATATTTTGCCTTCAAAAGGCAGTGACTTTGAGGCCCTAATATTTTGGACCTATAGTTATCCTATTGTATGTCAAAAAATGCATTTGTCTTTCAAAGTTGCATTTAGTAGACAGCTTACCGCCACTACAGTATATCCTTCACTTCTAAAAATAAAGATTCCAAAAGGGTGTTTTCACAGTGATGCCACAGAATAACTGTTTTGGGTTCCAAAAATAACCTTTTAAGAGAACAGCTCTTGAAAGAACCTTTTTTTCCTAGTGTGAAGAACATTTTAATAATCTAAAGGACCTTTTTTCATTATAACCTTTTAAGGAATGGAAAGTTTCCATGGATGTTAAATATTCTTTTTGAAACCATTAATGTCCATAAAGAGCCTTTATTTTTAAGAGTGTTGAGCATATATATTAATGTGTTTCTGATAAGACTGGAATATTCCAATTTATTTTTAGACTTATGTCAGATTTCACATAGCGCCACCCAAAAAAGGCACTCAAAAGTTTTTATTTCAATCACATGGCTCCTTCCAGTCTTATCAGAAACACATTTTTCAATATGTCTGCTGCTGTGTGTATGTGTGTGGCAGCATCTGCTTCCTCTCCAGAGGGACACGACAGGCACTACAGGTGCGTTTCCATACACCCACCTGCGCTATGTGTTCTGTTCTCGCAGGCAAATTGGTTCATTTGCTGTTGTTCAGCCCGAGGATCTGTGTGACAATAGCCCTAAATGCATCCCACCGGCTGAGCGACCCCGTGTCATACTAGGAATATAATGTTCCTGCACACATACGGTTTGCTCAATACGTGCTCTCATAATTCGAGCGTGAAATATCACCATTTCACATGAATAATGCAGCAGCGGCAAAAGCAGTAATGTCGCCGGCTTTGTCCACTCTGCGTTCAGTGAACCGTACAGGCCCTCGGGGAGATGCACACGATCACGGATATCATTTCCCTCCATCTGCATTTGATTTACTATGTGTTCCTATGATAAATGGCGGTTATTGATAGCTGTAATCTTGAGTTATAACGCAGAGGTGAGGTGGTTTCATACAGTCAATTAGACTACACACTTCTGCGTGGGACTCTCTTATGAGAGGCCTAACACCTTCTCCAGCTGAAAGATTTATTATATTTTAATGATAGAGAAGGAAAAGTATTATTTGAATTATTTATCTGAAACATAAAGGGTGGTTTCTGCTCTATTTCATATATCTTAAGGCATGTGATAAAGATAGTAGACACAAAACAGAGACACGGTTTATGCTATGAACTCTGACAATAATAACTGTGAGATAGTAACAGCATGGCCTAAACCTACCATGAATATGTCATCCGCAATGTAATATTCGGTTCTGCCGGCTTTTGCAGATTTAAGATAGAATTGAAATATTATAGCAATGTTAAACTAAAAGTGTTAGTAAGGAATAATTGAAGACGGGCTGTTTAATTATTGAAACCCGAGGTGGTAATGCAACCACAATGAGAGGAAAAGTAGCTGTTACACCCAAGGTGTGCATTACGTTTTCAATAATTCAACAATATAGAGTAAATTATTCCGCTTAAATTGCGGTTACCACACGCCAACCTCCCAAAGCCATATTTTAGGATTTAGTCCCTAAAATTTTCTTTTGAGTGCAACCACTTCCTGAAAATGCAGATTTAGTGCTTTTAGACAGCCCAAGCCACCGTTACTAGTTTGAAATGCTCTTTGAAGTTCATTTGAAATTTTGCTGTTCCAATTTACATACCATCCTTCCTGAATGAATGCCTGTCAAATCATATTGTTAAAAACAGTGTATCAGATGTACCAAGGTGGATTGTCAAGTGTGTGTTTAATCCTGATTTTTGGCTAGTATTGATCTCGGGAATCGAAGAGTTTGGAATAGTTCTCTTTCAGCTATTTTCACTGAGAAATGAAGTGCTGGGGATGATGTTACCACAACATTTTTTAAATATATTACCCTACAATGAAAGTAATAACGAAGCTAATGAATTTCATTTGATCATAACATTTACACAAAAACAGACATCAAATATTAATGTGAATAGATAGTGTTACGTTCATGAAGCCTGGACAGATGGAGCATCAAGATGAACCTCAACATCTGCGCTGCCCAGACAAATCACTTTATTGAATATTATCAAACCACTGTTGGCAGTTTTGGAGAGAAGAATGAGAAGCAGATTCCCAAGTCCAACATCTCTGAAGAAATTGGCAGATGATCTGACAGACTAAATTCAACTGTAGACTATTCAGTAGTACACTCTTAAAAATAAAGGTGCTTCAAAAGGTTCTTCAAGCGATGCCATAGAAGAACCATTTTTGGTTCCACAAAGAAACATTCAGTCAAAGGTTCTTTAAAGAACCATCTCTTTCTTACCTTTTTATAATCTGAAAAACATTCTTTCGCCACAAAGAACCAATTGTGAAACATGAATGTTCTTCAGATGTTAAAGGTTCTTTATGGAACCATTTAGACAAAAAGGTTCTTCTATGGCATCGTGAAGCACCTTTATTTTTAAGAGTGTAGTATGAATCTGTTCTAAGAAGGTTGGAAGATGTATTAGAGGCAAATGGTGGTAAAACACCTTAATAAAGAAATACTGTCTGTTTCCCAGGTGTTTACATTATTTTGTCCAACCCCTGTACTTGTAGAATAAGTATGCTCTACATAATGCATAGTACAAGCACTCAAATTGAGAAAGCTTTTGAAACAACGATGTAGCAAAGTGTTATGAAACTGTAATGCAGTCAACAAACCTGAAACTACTTCATAGCCAGGAAGTTAAAGAAAATGCATCAACACCCTTGGAATGTGTGTCAACCAATTACAATTTAGCAGAGCCACTGTATAAGGCATAATAATTCTGGTGGTTTGCATATCTGCATTATGCTGTTTAGTGTAACTACAGATGTTCAGGACTTACTCAGAGCCTCATATATGTGCTTATTCTGTACATGTGCACTGAACAGTGGTTAACAGGTGTTGGATACTCTGAAAGAGAGTTTGAAATTGAGTCACATGGCTGGAGCCTCTGGAAATCTCAGCGTGATTCTCCAGACAGTCTACACAGGACAATATCTTACCGAAGCAGATGTTTGGCCGAAATAAAACACTGAACATCTGCTGTTACTTGTTCAACAAATTGCTTTTTATGCATGCCACAGATGCGTCATGTATTCAGTTTGTAAATCTCTTTTATTTAGACAGGACCACTTTCAAAAACTTATCTTTCAAAAAGAACATGTTGTTCTCCCTTTCTCCACTCTGCAGTGAATATGTCAAAAATGTCTTTGGAAAGTCTTCATTTACTCACCCTCAAGTTGTTCCAAACCTACACGAGTTTCTTTCTTCTGCTAAACACAAAAGAAGATATTTTGAAGAATGTTGCTAAACAAAACAGGTTTCCATACTCTGGAATTCAGTTGCTACCAACTGTTTGGTTGCTAACATTCTTCAAAATATCTTCTTTTGTGCTGCAGTTGATGGTAGCCATTGACGTCCATGGTATTTTTTCCATACTATGGAAGGCAATGGCTACCGTCAACTGTTTAGTTACCAAATTCTTCAAAATGTCTCCTTTTGTGTTCAACAGAAGAAAGAAACTCATACGGGTTTGGAACAACATGAGGGTGAGTAAACGATGACAGAATATTCACTTTTGGGGGAACTATCCCTTTAATCCTTTTGTTAGCAGCATCAGATCAGATGATTTATTACTGGTAGTTCTACTGATGTTTTTTATCTTTGACTTGTCTTTGGATATTGGCAAAGCTAACAGACAGCTCCATAGCCGGATTAATGGACATCGAAGTTCCATTAGCCATGGTGACCTCAAACCCCCTGTGGTCAGACACTTCAAGCCAGACAATCACCCCGTTCACACTCTTTCAGTTTGTTGCATCAATACATTAGCTCTTTCCTGTAGATACTCAAATGTAAAACAGAAGCTATTACAGTGTGTGATCAGACGGATTCACAGTTTCAGGGAAAACAAACCCTCTTGCTGTTTTGCAGGTCTGATCTGCATAACTGGAAATGTTTGCTGCCAAAAAGTCAAGGGTTTGCATACTTTTATGGCCCTGCACTGTGAGTACTTACAGGCTGTGTTCAGTAACGACATGGAAATATGGCATTGTTTGAGTATTGTTTGTTTAAACAGACTGTGTTTTTTTTTTTAGACCTAAAGGGATAGTTCACCCAAAAATGAAAATTACCCTTACTCACCCTCAAGCCATCCTAGGTGTATGTAAATTAATAAAGAAGGCCTTTAACCCCCTGGAGCCGTGTGGGATACTTTTTATAATGGATGGAGGCACTTTTTTGAACTTTAAAATCTCGACCACCATTCACTGCCATTAAAACTTGGAAGAACCAGGACATTTTTAAATATAACTCTGAATGTATTCATCTGAAAGAAGAAAGTCATATACACCTATGTCTTGGGAGTGAGTAAATCATGGGGTAATTGTCATTTTTGGGTGAACTATCCCTTTAACTGAAGATGGTAAGGATCAAATTTAGCGGAAATCTTCTTTCTGGTCAGTATCTGGGGCAGGGCTTTCTATAAAGGTTATGTTTTATCCCCAGCTGTGTTCCTGCTCAATGGTTCAAGCAGTTTCACTTCATTTTCCTCAGCTGATCCGCCAACCTGCTTAATTTAACGCAACCTTTCCCACATTCCTTCATAATAAGGGATACAGGCGTGTTAACAGCCTGCGAACAGCTCATGTTAAGCTTCAGTGACAGCATCATTAACAGGGAGATGGTGATGATCTTCAGTTGTACATCACAACGCCTCTCCTTCTGCTCCCCCTCTCTGTGCTATGATGACATTGCCTGATGTTGATGTGGTGCTGTGAAATAATTACGAAAAACACTCCTTTCAAAGGAGATGTGCATGTATTGAGACAGAATGCATTTGTGCACTGGTTTTCTGAGTTTTCAACAGGGTTGTGTCCAAAGAGGTCTGTAATACCTGGAGAAAACTATTGGTTACCATTCACATTCATCACAGTGGCAGTTTGTTCCAGGAGAATGGTGTATTTTCAACCTCTACCAGCAGGGGCTAAAGGAGTCGAGCAGTGTTGCCAAATTGGGCTGTTTTGAATTTAATTGTGCGGGTCAAAATTGGTTTGGGTGGGTGGAAAACAATTGGGCTGTCAGTTCAAAAAGTTTGCTTGTTTCAGTAATTGCATTGCTTATTCTGATCATTTGGGCTTGTTTGTCTGTACTTGGGCTTGTTTTTGCTGTTGATATCGAAAATGATGCATGTTTGATCCCGAGGGTTAAGGTATGTTCATTTATTGCCTTTCGTTTGCAAATATTTGACATACCCATTTGGGTAGAAATCAATTTTGTCATATTTGTTCATTTTCTTTTTCTGTATTTGCCATGTTTTGATCTGTTTGCCTTTTGTATTGTTTTCCTGTGTGGGAAATTGATTCATTTTTATCATTTTATTTTGTCACTATTTAGTTTTAAGGAGGTAAAAATGGTCCTTATTAAACATGGCAATAGAAATCTATCACATTCTTTTGGCAGTGAATGTTTTGGGCAGGTTTTCTTGCAGTGGTCAGGTTTTGTAGAGCTTTTGGGCTGGAAATTGTCAACCTAAGTTCCTAGCATCCATAGGCTTTTCTGATAGGATGTGATTTTGCTGCATGCATTTTTGTTGGGCCTGGATACAATGCAATTATATATATCTTTTTATAATTGATTACAAGAGCATGCAATATTTTTCTTTTTACCTGACAGAATCAAGAAAGTGCTTTTATTTCCTTGAGACCCGTGAGTAAACTGTTTCGGCTGCAGTTCTATAGGGTATTTGGAGAGTGTTTTCCTGCATCAGATGCAAAAGAGATATACAATGAAAATGTGTGCTTTTGTGACGGTATCAGATGGAAGGATGTTCGCAGAAAGTGTATGTATACATGCATTTGCAGCATTTGTGTGCTTGAAGATGGGCTTCCTTTATTTGATGAAAAAAGCCTAACATTTTTCATTCTAATATTCTCTCTCTCTGCAGAAAACTGAGGAGACAGAAATAACTCTTGCACATCCTGCTGATGTTTGTCTCTTGTGGTTTCACATACACCATCAGATTTTAACATTCTTACCACTTCATCAAAAAAAAAGAAGATAGGTTTTTTTTTGTATTATTATTAAGAAACGTGACTTATTTTGTTTGAGCCAACTGAAATTGCAACTTCAAAAAAATAAAAAGACATTCCAAAGATGTATCTTACACCACTAAATATACTAAATTAATCAATGTTTTCTACTATAATTTTGCTACTTACAGTACTAATTCCAGTAACTGGGTAATAACTAGGTACTAATCTAACCCTAACCCATGCAGTTACCTTTTATTGCTCAGTATTTAAGTACACCGTTAGTGTATGTACTGTAAATTAAGTTTTTTTTCTTTGGTCATGTCACTTTGCTTATTGGTGCACCTTTGAAAAAAATAAAATAAAATAAACCATTGGCTCACTCACTAAAGCATTAAAACCCTTAACCTTATATGCATATAAATCTAATGACCAATGTGACATAATTTCACCCATCCTACACGCTATTAAACATGCAACTGATAATATCTTTGACATCCTGTTTAATGGTGGCCATAAAATATAATACCAATTACAGTAATACTATCAGCACGGGTAATAATAATAGTAATAACTGCTATCGATCCAGTGGTTTTGAGGGCTAATATTGCTGGTGCCCCATTAACTGCTGGCACAGTCACGGCTTCGGCTCAGAGCGCATGAGAATTAAATGTTAATTTTTATTGATGAAAAAATGTCAGCAGGAGGCAGAAACTCTCTGCTTGGAATGAGACATTCACGCGATGCACTGGGGCATTGATAATCCATTCAAGCCTGCCAATGTGGCGGGAGATTAAAATCACATCTGGATTAGATTACTTTTTGTTGCAATATGTGTGAGTGTGTGGCTGCCTCATTTTAATTGGAAATCAGCATAAACAAGCCTTAAGCCCAGACACAGCTCTGATCCAAAAGCTATCGAGCTGCCTCGCTGTCTGCTGACTGCATAGACAGCTGCCTTCTAAGACAACTGAAATGGAACCTTTGAAGTGATTGATTTGGAACACTCTACATGCAGCAGCTCTGTGAGGCATACAAATAGCACTCCTCGTGCAAAACGCACAGGAGACTGGACTGGACAATTGATTTCAATCAGTCGAGTTTAGTGATAGCATATTCCTT
Organism: Sinocyclocheilus grahami; assembly: GCF_001515645.1. Taxonomy (NCBI): domain Eukaryota; kingdom Metazoa; phylum Chordata; class Actinopteri; order Cypriniformes; family Cyprinidae; genus Sinocyclocheilus; species Sinocyclocheilus grahami. Next base: position 1,280,481 of record NW_015505700.1, read on the forward strand.
TATTAAGCATAAAACAGTACAAGTCATGTCACGTTTATTTCTACAGCTATAATACAGATTGTGGCCAAGCAGCTTTACAGCAAAACAGCGGAATCAATCATGGGAACTCAAATATGGATACAGTTCAGATTCTGCTGTAAAGCAGCTCTAAAGGACCTTAGTGTCATTATTTAGCTCAAGTCGGTGAGGTGTTGGTTCAGTTCAGACAGGGCTGCATGATGAATAGGAGCATAATAATTCATTAAGTGTCTGCAGTAATTGCCCACAGTTTGTTTTTTATCTTATCTCTTTTATCTTGCTTTGGTAATAAGCCTCCACAAGCTTAAATCAGAACTTTACACACATATATATTTTTGCACACATAAGTTTATTATTATTATTATAGTACTATTAACAACACTTTTAAGTACACAGTGAATATTACAAAACAAAAAGTGATGATGCATTCAAAAATGAAAGTGTGGGTTTCCCAGAAAATGTGTGTACTCCCTGGATCTCTACTTTTTGTAAATAGTATTGTGCATTGTCTGTTTTTTTTTATTTTTTTTATACACATCGATGATGATATTCAAGTCATGTGGATTTAAAAACAGATGGATCGTAAGGTGATGATTATTACTTTTTTTAGCCAACAAGTATTTAGTGAAGCGATTACCAAATCAAAAATATGTTAGATTTTTTTTTTGTAATTATATAATGTGCTGGAGACGTTCTAAAAACGCTTTTTGTGTAGTTCATTATATACTTATCTTACGGAATTAAGTTTATTTTGTGTAAATACATTACATATTACTGAAGACCAGGGCCATCCTTAGGGGGGTGCAACTGGTAGGAGGAAATGCCCCTGCTTAAAATGCTATCTAGATAGGCAGCTCACTAGCTATTTTAAACAGTTACAATACCAAGCCTGAATTTTCCAACAACTTCCAAACCGGTAACCAGGAGCCCATCTTTGCCTGAGGTTTCCTCCAAGACACTTTGAATTCTGCCTGTTTATTTAGTCTTCAGCCCCAAACACTAGCTCTCAGTTGTTCCTCAGAGTGTTCATCGTCCCATCACCGTTGTTTACTGATCATTCATATTGCCTTTCAAATTTAAAAGAGGATTACGTGTAACAGATTTCCCAGCTGATATTACAATTTGAACACAAAAGGCTCGGAGGCCAACTTCATTTTCATGAAAGTGAGATCTGCATGCATGCGGCACCGCAGGTTTTCGCAGCGAGTCAGTGGAGAGAGAACGTTCTTCAGGCAGGACTGACATCCGCTTCCACAGTTCGGATGCAGGAAGAAGCGCATGTCTGAGTTTGTGTGGGTGGCTGATGGAAGGGAAAGAAAGTGTTGGAAAGAGATGCTCTGTATGAAAAGTGCATTTGTTTTTTTATGTTTACTTTAAATATAATGTATTTCATTTAAACTAAAGTATATGCGGCCAAAAGTTTGTAATATTTTTTTTTTGAGAGGAGTCTCACGAAGACTGCATTTATTCGATCAAAAATATAGTAAATATAGTAATGTTGTGAAATGTTATTGTAATTTGAAATAACTGTTTTCTATATGACTATGTTTTAAAATGTAATTAAGTAGGCATACATGTAATTTATTCCTGTGAGGCAAAGCTGAATTTTCAGCATCATTACTCCAGTCTTCAGTGTCACATGATCCTTCAGAAATCATTTTAATATGCTGATTGTTATAAATGTTAAAAACCACTCCATTTCAATACACTACCATTTAAAAAATAATAATACTTTTATTCAGCAAGGATGCATTAAAAAGATTAAAAGTGACAGTAAAGACATTTTAATGATACAAAAAAAAAGTACAAACCCGATTCCAAAAAAGTTGGGACACTGTACAAATTGTGAATAAAAACAGAATGCAATGATGTGGAAGTTTCAAATTTCAATATTTTATTCAGAATACAACATAGATGACATATCAAATGTTTAAACTGAGGAAATGTATAATTTTAAGGGAAAAATAAGATGATTTTAAATTTCATGGCATCAACATCTCTCAAAAAAGTTGGGACGAGGCCATGTTTACCACTGTGTGGCATCAGTAGATCATACACCAAAAAAGGCCATAGTTCACCACACAAGCCTTCTGAGCCATAAGCTGTTGTTCAGCGTGAATCATTGTTTATCTTGCTCTCTGTTGGGGTGTTGAAAGTCTGAAAAATACCTTCTGACATGGGTGAGTGGGAGCCCAGAGCAATCTCTGGACCACAAGCAACCCTTTGACATGAAAGACCCCAGAAAGCCCTTTCGTAAGGGTTGCATTGCATCGTGCCGCGTAAACATAAAATTCTGTCTGCATTTGTGATCAAAGAAATGGCAAACAACAAGTGCTACTCCACACTACACAAAACTCGCGTTTGAATCATTAGTGACAAATGATAAAAGAAAATGTACTTATGTGAGTCAGAACTGCCGGCATTTTAGTCTAACTTTACTCTCCCAGGATCAGTAAACAGTCCTCCATAAAATGTGTCGGCGATCCACAGCACTAAGTTGATGTATTCCCTCAGCGACCAGCACGGATCAGCTCCAGGCATGACGAAGCGGATATCATCCTCTTTTGGAAGACCAAACAAAGTAGTTTCGCTTTCACAACGAAGCACACAGCGTCTTGGGGACATGGCGGCAGCGTCAACAATACTACAGCGAGAATAAAAGTTACGCCTTCTTTCTTTGTGTGAACATTTGGGCGGTGTTATGCTAATATTCCCACATAGTGAGGTAGACATGTGGGGGCATGTTAGAACGAGCCATTTTAGGTAGGTGTGGCTGACTCTTAACTTTTATAAAGAATATCTCTTTGGATTTGAGACTTTAGTCTTTGCAAATTTACAGATCTTCTTTATGCACCAACAGCTTGTAACACTCCAAAGAGAAAGGAAAAATTGAAATCGCATCATATGACCCCTTTAAGTGGTGTTTTATTATGCAAATGAGATTAAATTTAGTTGCAATATTGTGAATATGTCAAGCATGTGTACACTTTATGGCAATAGAAACAGGTTCATGATTTCATCCAATTTTATCCAAACAGCAATGATAAAAGTTGTATTCACATTCAAATCAGAATATTTCCATGCATGCCATAATAATTTATCATATAACACTAGATTTTTCCCATATCTAACATTTTGAAGCATCATTGAAGCCATTCATGAAAGGGTCAAGAGTCTAAAACTCCATATATATATATGCTATTGACTCCAGTCATGTCAGATAGGGCCAGTATCATGGCTTCCTAAAGAAGCATCTCTCTCCAGCACTGATTTCTCATTCCTCTTCTGTCTCAGCATCAGATAAACACATGATGAAGAACGTCCCATCCCTCCAGGACTTCCACACTAGCTGTGTGCAGGCTGTGAAGTTTCTGTGTCTACACATTCCACTAAAGTTTGAAGTGTTTCCATTGTCCTAGATGTTTGAAATTTGTGTGATATTTAAAAGAATTCTGAATTCCTAAATGTATTCCCTAAGTCAGGATCAAAAAGGCAGTTGGATCCTGCATGGTGTGGTTATGTAGGGCTCAAGATATAGATGAATTTGAGAGTTACTCTATTTTATTATGCTCTAAAATGTTTAAGTTAACAAAGAAGGACATTTCTATATATTTGGTTTATTAATAACCAGTAAGTACACTTTTAGAAAAAAAAAGGTACAAAATCTGTCACTGGGGCAGTACCTGTTCAAAAGGTACTAAAGTAATCATTTGTACACTGTAAGTACTAAAATGTACCTTTAAGGTACTAATATGCACTCTTTAGGGGTAAATACAGTAAAAAGGTGTACCTTTTTTAAAGGCACAGTACCACACCAGTGACAGCTTTTGTATCAGCTTTTTCTGAGAGTGTATGGTTCGCCTTAACAAGATATTCAATTTTGTTACACCGAATTCAGTTTACAAAAGTGATTTTATATGCAAGCTTATAAAATGCAAGTATAGTGTCTCTTTGAAACATTAAAGTTTTTTGTCAAAAACAAAATGTCAATAAAAAGTCTTGCTGTCAAATGTGCAAAACCTTGTGATTTGAAGCATATGGCAAAGATTAGTAATGATTTAAAATGACAAATTAGTATTTTGGTGGCTGCACTGATCATTAAATAGAATGTCTAATGATTCTTGTTCTAAATATGCCTGACAAATTTTGGTTACACTTTATTTTAAGGTGTCCTTATAATACCTTTAAGATTAACTACATGTACTTGCTATATGGTAAGGGTTAGGATTACGGTTTGGCTTAGGGTTACTTGCATGTAATTCTGCATAATCTATTGCTATTATTATAGTACACTCTAAAAAATGCTGGGTTAAATATAACCCAGCGCTGGGTTAAATATAACCCAGCAATTTTTAGAGTGTAAGTATATGTAATGTGTAACAAGGACACCTTAAAATAAAGTGTTACCCACGATTTTTTTGGTATATGAAATTTTGTTACACTGAATGACATTTTAGTGGGTGTCTTATGTAAATCATGGTAACAAAGTATGATAGTCACTGAATTAAACAGTGGTGATATATACTTTATCATAAAAAGGCCAGGCTATTTGATCTAGGCCAGAGTTTAAATCCTTTATCTAAATTTGATGCATACTGAACAGGTCATCCTGGCTTTCAAAGCGGACAGGTCATTTTGTGTGTGTGTGTGTGTGTGTGTGTGTGTGTAGGAGGAGGTAAATTGCTCTGATCTCATAAAACACATGCAGAAAATAGTAAGACAAAAAATAGAAACAGAACAACTACAGGAAACTGCACAGTAACATGAAATTTCTTAATTTTAACTCTCAAATTTAATTTCTTAATTACAATATAGTGGTGCAGGGATGACATATTGTTTGTAGGATAAACCCAGAAACAAATTAGCATTTTAGCACCTTAATTTCTATCGCCCTGAAGTCAGTGGGTTTTTATTTTCATGTTTTATACTACGACATCAAATACATCAGTTCTGTGATTTTTTTTAAAAGCGCTTACTTGTCTTGAAAAAGGCGGTTGCTAACAAGCATCTAAATGGGACTACAGAGGTTGTCGGAGACATTAAACATCCTTTGAATAAGGCAAACATGGCAAGCATCGAATGAAAAATCACAATTCTTTCTTTGTTAATGTAATTCGATTTTCTTAACATTCACAGTCTGTTCACTGACCATTTGATACTGCACAGAAAAATGAGCTTTTTTGATTTGACAAGCTGTAATCTGATTGGTCAACGACAGTATTCCATCTGTGCCTTTGAATAAGTTATTTAACCCTGGGTTCATAGGCGGAGGGTGAACCAACTTCAGGGTAAGGCTAAAAGCAGCCAAATGTATTAAACATCATAAACCCGTCTTTTTAGGCAAGGACCAGACATGGGTGTCATGTAGGCTAAAAACAATGTTTAATGGGACTGAATTTGTATTTAACGTGATTACAATTTAATAAAAACGTTAGAAATTGATTATTATATAACGTTTCCTTTCCACGGTTATTCAAACGGCGAATAAATTATATATAGAAAGTGACATTATCACTAACTTTTATCTATCGCGAATTTAAGCACTCTCAAAAAAACAAAACTATCGTTATAATCACTGAAGCTGTATACACTGTGAAATGAATCTCTTACTTATATTGTACGTCCATCTGCGCTTTGTTGTTTATGATGAGAGAATTCGCAAGAGTCCGGAATTCAGTCAGCAAACGCGCGCGCACTCAACAAAACTGATCTGTTTCAACGATGACTCATCTGAACGCCTCTGATTGGCCATTGCATTCCTAAGCTCAACAGAATCGTGTGTGATTGGTTAAAATAAATTAAATACGGTGCAACATAAGCATATATCGACACAGTCTATTCATATTCACTTTGTTAGCAACAGACATAATAGATTTAATGTGTTTGTGCAGGGGCATTTTTGTCCAATTTAGTGGCATTTTTGCCCCAAGTCCCCGTGGCCAGCCTTACACACGCTCCGCTTATGCCTGGGTTGTTTCAGAGTGACTGTCTCAGCTAGATGTGTGTATCTGTGCCATTCATACATTGCCTGCTGTTTCTAAAGGTCAAATTCTTTCCTGAACTTGCATGCCACTTGATCTCATTTTGCATGTGTTGCACACCCTCACCGGGCTTGGATTGATTGGTCTGGTCGGTCTAATTGCTCAGATCCCACAGTGAAGCCATTGAAGCTGGATCCTCATTGGCTGACCTGTCAAGCATTAAACTTTCTACCCCTCAGAGCAGCCCAAACTAAACGATGAGCAATGATTATTACAGGGTTCAGTAAACCCAAAAGGTCCATCGATGTTCATCATATTCACCAGCGGTGAGTACTTAATGTTATTTCATGAGGTTAATGTCTTTAGCGTCATCTGTATCACTATATTTACATCCAGGAGCCTATATTAGAGCTTGTTTGACTATAAGTATAATATTTGAAGTATTTCATTCATAATTATAGAAAATGTTTGTTGTATTTTTATGAATATTAGTATAAAATCTAAATGTTCTGCATGTAATAAGTGCTTCATCTAAAGCAGTTTTATTTCCTGTGGAAAGTATGAACTGCAATGAAAAATGCCTCTCCAAAATGAAGGCCTCTACAGAGGATAAAAATGAATTGCTGGGTTTCAAGAGGTTAATGAAATATCGGTTTCCCTGCTCCAAACCATCACTTACCCTTTTCTTAATGGTTTCTTCTCCTCACACTCATCATTTCCTCTCTATTCTCTGGTCTTTGATGTCCTTGTTTCCTTGCATCTCCTCCTCAATGTCAGGTTTGCCCAGGACACACACGCTGATTAATATGAAGGGTGCCTGCATTCCAACCTCTACCTGTCAATCAATAAATTACAACAGATTCCTTGACACTAGTGAACATGACTCTTTTCAAGACATGCAGCCAAAGATTTTGAGCCTACATTTATGCAGAGAGAGGCACACATACAGCATTGATATTCTTGGTATTTTTAGAGCTTGACTTACAGTAAAGGTGGAGTGTGTAATTTCTGCACCACTAGAGTCACCGAACAAATGCAAAATGAAGGCATATCAAATGTTCTCAAGCTGGTTACCAAAATACTCCCCGTCTTCTATTTCATCTTTAAAATCAAATCAAAATTGACCTTATTTACTTTCTTTATGAACTGTGCAGGCTATTGAGTACATAAACCAAGGGTGTCTCCAACTTGGTGGTACACCGAAAAAAAGTTGGTGTAGGAACTATTTTTACTCTATTTTTACTGTAAATTGCTAGTTAAGTTTATTGCAAAGAGTCTGCAAGTAACATCTTTAATTAAACATGAAACTTCGAAGTAGAAAGACTGAAATAGTATCTTGTCTTGTATATGTACATGTACATGTACATGTACTTGTACATTGCAAAGAGTCTGCAAGTAACATCTTTAATTAAACGTGAAACTTCGAAGTTGAAAGATTGAAATAGTATCTTGTAAAAAGTATTCCAAAAATCTTTATTTACAACTTCGAAAAATAATTTTCTACCAGTGAATGGTTGAATATTTCCTGACGTCGCAGTTGTCTTTTTTGGAATAGCATGTACTTTTGTGAGCTGTTTTATTTTAACCCTAACTTACAGCATCAGCAGAGATTCAAGATTGTTGACTTTGCAATAAAAACGCATTGTATTTGGAAAGATATATGGCAATTGAATCATCAAATTGTCTACATGAGCTATTGGAGATGAACCCTGATAACTTCTGCTTTACTATTTGTTGTTGTTAAGGGAAAAAGGATGTTGGGAGGCAAAATCCTGGAGATCTGCACTTCATTATTGCGGTTGGCATCCATGACCCTGTTGATATACTTGCATCATGTTTAACTGCACAGCTAATACACAGAGACCTCAGTAAGATTAGTGTTAATCTCATATGGCATGCAGTGATATCAGCCTTTATCTTGGAATTATTTTTTATCTATATGACCCAGCCCTCATCAGCGTCGGCTTTTCTCAGGAGTGTGCAAATGTGCATTAACCAGGATAATTAAATTAAATTCAATTAGCAGATGCTCGGTAATAAACCGCTGGCCAGAAGACAGCAGGGTATTTCATTTTAGGTAGTGTAATTATTTAACAGCTCAGATGTTGTGTTCTTTAACATGTTTTCGTGTTTTATGATAATCAGTAATTTTCTGTAGGGTGCTGCAGGGAGGATGTACAGAAATGAGCATTTTAGCAAATCTGGCTGCTTAGTTTCAAAGTCAATGGGTTTTTTGAATGGGTTTTTGGTTAAATGCCTGAAATAAGGTCTGTGGTTAACGCAAGCTCAAGATGTTTTCATGTTTTATTATTTTTTGAAGCTTTTACTTGTCTTGAAAAAGGCAAGTGGCTAAATAGGACTACAGAGGTTGCCGGGGACATTAAATGTTATCACCTCAAACAGATAAACTCATCTACTCATTAGTCACTTTCACAGCCTCATTGTGTGTGTTTTTTTTAAATAGAGACTGAAAGTGTTGTCGGAAGATTAGTGTTGGTGACATTGAAGTCATGTGACTATGGTGTAGTTCGTTTAATTCTGCTGATTGTATTTAGGCTTTCAAAATTCCTAAAAGTTGTGAAGATTATCATGATGAACAAAATGTGTAAGAATTATAAAAACAATTTGGTCGCAGAGCTTATTTTCTGCAATAATCTAAAAATCTATGGAAAAATCCTTTTGGGTTTTGTTGATGGATCCAGGGTGATGGGTTCATCTACAAAAATATGTCATTACTGCACTGCATTCCATTCTGAAGGGCTCATTCCTATGCCCTGATCTCTTCGAAGGGTTTACCTCATTGGATGAAAGGTGTAGGGTTGTTGTTTTTTTTTTTAGAATGTACTTCTGCATCATCTTGCTGAGACAATTAAGGAAGCACCATCGTCACACAAATAATCATAGGAGCAAAGTGTCCATCAGTTCTACCCATGTGTGCCGCGCAAGGCCTGAAAAGTGAAGCCGAAACATTTAGATCACCATCTGGTGGCTGGCTGCAATAGGTCATAAACCCCGCCCACTCCATGTAAACAAATGGGACATGAGCCAAAAGTAAAAAATCGAATTAAACATCAAACAAACTTTTCCAAAGATGGTTTCCATTATTTTAGGTAGTTTTTATCACTCTTATGAATGTTCAACTGTTCATTTTTTGTTGCTGTTAGTTCATTATTTGATGGGATGTGGTGTCATTATTGTGAGCTTGCGATTAGGACTGTGGGAGTATGGGTGGGACTTTGATACTGCGGCTCCACCTCACAATCACTACTACGCAGACTCTGGCTCCAAATTAATCACTACTGCGCAGACTCTGGCTCCAAATTAATCACTACTGCGCATACTCTATGGTTCTACTCTTCCAAATCTTTACTTCTGAATGACCCTTTGAAGTGGTCAGTTTTGACCACTTTGGTTTGGAGCGACCCTTCCAATTAGGGATGGGCGATATTGGCTTAAAAATGTATCACGATATTTCTGGTATTTATTGCGATAACGATATCAATGCCAATAATTCGGGGAATCCTGTTTCTTTAGAGAAAAGTATTATCTTTCCTATTTTTACCCAAAATAGGGTGTTGTGAGAATTACTGAGTGCACACGTAATGTAATGACTGTTTAATTCATACTGGAAGCCGGAGGTCGCCCTTACATTCACATTTAGTCATTTAGCAGACGCTTTTATCCAAAGCGACTGACAAATGAGGACAATAGAAGCAATCAAAACTAACAAAAGAGCAACAATATGTAAGTGCAAATGACAAGTCTCGGTTAGCCTAATGCAGTACACGTAGCAAGGTATATATTATATATATATATATATATATATA
>NW_015505700.1:1290919-1297458 GCF_001515645.1 Sinocyclocheilus grahami
GCTCTTGCCAGTCTTAGGGCTTCAACAACTGAAAGCAAGGCAGTCTTGGTCGAATGTCCACTTCTGAAGCCAGATTGGTTGCTGTCCAGGAGGTTGTTCTGTGTGAGAAAGGCTGAGACTTGGTTGAACACAACTCGTTCAAGTGTTTTTGCAATGAAAGGTAGAAGGGAAACCGGTCTGTAGTTCTCTAAAAGAGTTGGGTTAAGAGTGGGTTTCTTAAGTGGGGTTATATGAGCCTGTTTAAATGTTGAGGGAAAAACACCAGTGTGAAGGGATGTATTAACGATGTGAATGAGTGCACGTACAACGGCAGGAGAAATGGCTTGAAGGAGAAGAGATGGAATAGGATTAAGTGGACAAGTAGTTGGATGATTGGAAAGAATGAAGGATGAAAATTAGTGTATGTTTGCTGATAAGATGTGTTTGACAGTTTGTGGGGTGGCAAATTGTGCACTGAGGTTTGTAATTTTATTAATGAAGAATGTGGCAAAGTCATCAGCTGTTAGAGTTGATGAAGGAGGGGGAGGACGAGGAGGACAAAGGAGGTAGGAAAATGTTTTAAAGAGTATGGGAGAGTTGGGCGAATTGTTAATTTTGTTGTGATAGTATGTCCTTTCAGCAGTGGATACATTAGCAGAGATGAAGAGAGGAGTGATTGATATACATTAAGGTCAGTAGGATTTTGTGATTTGCGCCATACTCTTTCTGCAGCTCTGAGCTTAGAACGATGCTCACGGAGAACATCACATAGCCAAGGGTCAAAAGAGCTGGCCTGGAAGACAAGGGGCAGACACTGTCTAAACAAGACGTATGAGTGGAGCAGAAAGTATCAGTAGCATTGTTAACATCAAGAGATGATAATTGTTCAGGGGGAGGAAGCGAAGATGAAACCATAGCAGATAGCCAGGTCAAGCAATCTTGGGTATTTTTTATAAGGAATGTATATTTATAATAATGCAATGCTAATCGACATAGCCTTTATCATATATGTATAATACTATCATTCTCTAATATGAAACCACGTCTGGTCACAAAAATAAGTTATTATTATATATAATAATAAAAATAATTATTTCAAACACTCGACTATGTTATTAAGTTAATTTGAAGAAAAAGCATAATAAATGATATCTTCGTTGGACAACAGGTTTGTAAACAGGCTCATACACACGCAAAGCTGCATTGCACAGAAGGAGTCCTCATTTAGCGATAAACTCCTCCTCAATTTCACGTCCGCCTTCCGCGATGTCGCTCTGCACTGTCGCACACAGAAATATGTCAACTAGATTTTAGCGTTATTATCGCGGGAAGACTAATTCTTATCGTGGGGAGAATTTTTACTGGTATATCGCAAGCGATAAGATATCGCCCATCCCTACTTCCTATATGGCAGCCATGATGGTTCTCACTCCGAAGTGCCTTCAGAGGCACATTTATCCTATTTGGAACGTAGCACCTATTACCGGCTATTGTGTTGGACTTATACTGACACCTAGTGATGTGGATGTATCATCACAACAATACAACAGTCAATCTAAGGGATTGTTTACACATCACTGTTTTCAACTAAAAACCGAAAATGTTTTATGTGTTTTGGATGTTTATTTATATGACAATTGTGTTTTGGGGGCTTGAAGATGCAAACCTTTGAAAACAAGTTTCAAACTGCAAAGTGATACTGCTGTCTCCTCCATGTTAACTATAAAATGCCTTTTCCAGCACAAATTTGTGAAAACAGTGACGTCATGCACGTGCATATTACATCTTCTGTCTATAGATATGTGCAGAGTTGCTTAGTGTTTCTTTACAAAGTGGCATCGCCAACTACTGGCCTGGCATGCATAATACAGCGTTTTAGTCGTTTTCGTGGATCCATGTGATTCGTGATCCCTGATCATTTTGACAACATTGCTGTCTGTACACAAATCTTTTCAAAAATGCAAAGGACAAACTTTTACATTTTTAGTGCATTGTTGTCATGTAAATATACCCTAAAATTTCGAAGTACCATTGCAATCTGATATCATGGATTTGTAAATGGATATTTACACCTTGTCACTGAATATATTGTAACTGGCCTCGTTTAGGATACCCTCTCTGTGATTTATGGGCACCACAGGGCTGTCGTCTAGGGAGTGCCAGCCACTCGGTGGGTAATGGATGGGGATTGATGGAGTTCATTATTACCACAAGAGAGAGTCTAACCTGCCACCATAATGGCCAAATAACCGCTCTGCGTTTCTCCTGCAGTCCACACTTGTTTGTCAGTTGTTTGGGAGCAATAGTACATATTGACTTTGTGTTATGGTGACGAGGGAGGCAGTGTTTCCTCAAATAGGCTTTGATTTGTTGTGCTCTTCGTTTTTATTTGCCAAATCTCCTGGCGATTAGACTTGATAGTGTTTAGCATCTGGAAGATTTGAGAGCCAGCAATAATACTCCGGCTGCCTCCGTCTCTCCATTTGGGCATGAAAAACACACTCATTCGCTTCCTCTCCATCTATATATTTATCCACCATCTCTCTTGAGGACTTTCTATCTTTCTTTAGCCTCCGGCTGTTCTGGCTCAAGGCTCCACAGTCATCCTGATGAGTCAGTCCAGAAGATTTAATTTTAAAACATAAGGATCTTTGTAAGCTATAGATTACATAAATATTCTTTGAAAATGTTTTTTAATGGCTTACCTCACGGTGTGTCTGTTGAGCATTTGTGAATTATGACGTGTCCCTGGATCAAAGGCTTATTTTATCAAAGTATTGATTCTGGAAGAACATTCGTGTTTGCTGAGTTTTGGAAGGTATTCCAATGAAAAGGCATTGCAAGAATCAATACGAGTATGAGGAAAACAAGCTGAAGAGTTCCAGTATTTCTATGGTTAACGATATGGATTTGGCAAATTTTGGTTGAATAAATGAAAAGTGGGGTTGTACATTTAATCAAATCACAGTATGGATATGTGTCTGTGAATAATAAAGGGGTCATTGGATGCAAAATACACTTTACAAGTTGTTTGAACATGAATGTGTGTTGGAAGTGTGTGTACACATCCATCCTATAATGATAAAAATCCACCCAGTGTTTTTTTTTAAATCCCCTTTCTCAAATCAGGCTGTTCTGAGATTCCTGTCAGAATGACGTAGTTCTGCACAGGCCCCTCCCACGATAGTAGATTGACAAGGCCGTCTTACCTTAGACCCACCCTGAGTGAGCTGTGAGCTGTCCGCCTTTGTGTCGACTCCCGTGCAGGGGAGTCGAAATGTCTCCGATTAAGTGATTGAGGTGTTTTGTTGTTGGATGTAATAATGAATAAAGCAGTCGTCATTTACTCTCGACATCTGAGCCGCTGAAGACGCAGAGGATTAACGTTACTTTCGGTTCTGACGGGAATGCGCCGATCCCGATCTGCCTAAATGCGTCTATGTTCGCGCAAATCATTCAGGATCCAGCTTCATCTACAGTAGAAGTGAGTATAAGGGTTTTTTTATTAATCTTTGCAAGATTCAATAATGTGCTAGTTAGCCAGTTTCGCGGCTGAAGTTTACAGTCTGCTCGTCACCTCACGGAAGTGAGGGGCGGGGTCAGCAGAGCTCATTAACATTTAAAGCGACATGAACTAAAAAACAGCTTGCTGAAAACAGAGCTGTTTTTGACAGGGTAAAAAGGGTGTTTTTTACACTACCATTGAGAAATTTTAAGCAAAGTATATTATAGACTTTTCATTAAGACCCTAAAGAATCATATCCACTTGTGAAAAATGGGCATCCGAATACCCCTTTAAAGCACAATGAGACTGCTATTTTAATATGAAGTTTAAGATGAAAGGAATGAGAGGTGCAGTGACTACAAACTTAAGCACTTGTAATGCATGTGAAATTTTCAACATTCGCCGTGTCAATATATGGTGACATGAACACATAAACAGCATCTCTAGAGCTGCTCAATTCACCAGCATGTTTGTCAGATACACACAGAAACTGAAAGGCCTTCACTACAACCCACCAAAATAAAAGTTTGGATTAACTTGGAAGAAAATATGCCAGAATTGCATTGCTATTGTACAGCAGAATGTACTTAAAGTAAAAATATAATTTAAACAAATTAAATGGAATGTATTTTATTTTATATTACATGGATTAAAATAAATGTAAAAATATATATATATTTATATATTAACAGTAAACCTCTGTTGTGCAGCACCTTATATGCTAAAAAATAAAAGAAGTGTTATATTTTGGTTTTAATTACATTTTAAAAGATTTATTTAACTGTTAATGTTTAATGCCTTCATTTGATTACCTCCACTTTTATAATAAATTTGTATTAAATAATAAATCCAGAAAAATAACACAGACAACACAGATTTTCTGGGTTGTAAAATAAAATATATTTTTTTAGTTTTCATGAATTCAATTCAGTTCAAATATGAATACTTTTTTATTATTAAAATTATTAATTATTAATTAATAAAAAAAGTAACATTTCATAGACCCCTAAAAATGTAATTTTGTTCAAACTTTAAAATTATTTTATTATTATTTTATAAGTTTCATGATTTCAATTAATTAGACATGCATTTGGATTTTCTAAAATTTAATTTAACCATTTATATTCCAGAAAAAAAAAACAGAATACGGAAAAATAAAAAAGGAAAAATAGAAAAACAGAATATGGGAAAAAAATAAACTGGATTTCATAGGGCCGTATTAGTAGCAGTTTTGACAATAGCACTGTGTGGGCTTGAAATATAAAGGCAGGATATAAATAAAATTAAGGTTGTGGGCAACATCACATTTAATAAGACACTTGGGCTTGGTAACTTTTGTGAATAGTATCCCACAGTCCTATTTTTCTTCAACACAGCCTCTTTTCTCGCTGTCAGGCTACTCTGATTAAACTCAGCTCTTATCCAAACAGTTGAGTCTCCCATAAAGCTCCTTTCACACACACACCTTGTTATTTCTTTAAACGCATGTAATCCCTGAAACAGACAGGTAAAGCGTTAATTGAATCTGCTGAGAGATGGACAGAATGAGGAGAGAGAAAGAGAGCGAGAGAAATCAAAGAGAATTAGTGAGTCATTCGTCATTGATAGTGTGATCGATGAGCCCCTTTAATCTGATCTTTCTGTAGCTCTGGATGTTCAATTATGCATCTGACAAATGTTAAAAAAGCAAAACAATACAGTGAACCTGCACATTATGGCAGAAGTGAGAATTCCCCAAACCCCAGAGCTGGAGGGGAATTATCATCACGCTGAGAAATGATTTATACCGCAGTGATTAAAAAGAACATGCCAAGTTCAAAACAACTCCATCGACAGCATCTGTGACGCACTGTCGATTAGATTAGAAAATAATTTAAACTCCCTCAGTTTGTAAGAGCAAAAATGTGTTTACATTAATGAATTTACAACGTAAGTCTATGGGGCAAAGCATATACATATATAACATATATATATAACACTTACATATACAGTATATAACACTTTTGTTTTTGCCCCCATTTTTCATGAGCTGAACTCAAAGATCTAAGACTTTTTCTATGTACACAAAAGGCCTGTTTCTCTCAAATATTGCTCACAAATCTGTCTAAATCTGTGTTAGTGAGCACTTCTCCTTTGCCGAGATAATCCATCCACCTCACAGGTGTGGCATATCAAGATGCTGATTAGACAGCATGATTATTGCACAGGTGTGCCTTAGGCTGGCCACAATAAAAGGCCACTCTAAATATATATATGAGATTAGACATGCTTTTTGATTATTAAAATGTATTTAAACTATTGAAAAAACAGTATTCTGGGAGAAAAAATAAACCAGATTCATACGTTTCATGATTTCAATTAATTAGGCATGTTTTTTTTCTTCTACTAACGTATAATTTAAGCATTAAAATAGAATAAAACAGAAAACAGATAAATAAATTGGGAAAAAAGGGGAAACAATGCACTAAAACAATACAATATATCGACATTACAAAAACTTGAAAATGATTTATTATGCATTTTAAAACTTCTAATGTGCATGGTTTAGTGGCTTTACATAATTGGAAAAGTAGTTGAAAGATGTACATTTGTACACATGCACAGAATCCACTGCAGTTGTAGCACACTCAATTCCTCCAATCAGAAACAAGCTGATGGCACTTAATCTGCACATGCTCAGTAGGATTCTCTGTAATTTGCATTTTTTAACACTATTGGTTAGGTTTAAGGTCAAGCTTATTGTAGGTGATACATTATTTTTTTTAAACACGTTTGCATTCAACTTTTAGCGCCACTCACCAACATTTCATTTCTGAGCTGCCATGGTACGTATAACAACCAATGTAATAAAATGTTGCCAGACTCATTTTCATCTGTGTCAGATAAACTGAACATGCTTTTAGCATCACCCGCTTTGAAAGTGACACAAAATTGCAAGAAGCAACATAATTTTATTTTGCAGAAATGTTGCCGACATATAGACTCGGTTGGATTTTAGGCTATAATGTATAAATCATATTTATCAAGGGTATGAATAATTTTGAGCACAACTGTT
>NW_015505700.1:1299374-1299837 GCF_001515645.1 Sinocyclocheilus grahami
TGCGCACCTTTCAAAAAAACACAAATTAATCCACTGAAGTTGACTACAGAAAAAGAAAAAACACAGATCAGATCTGGCATTTTCTCGTTGGATTAACATGCAAGATCTGTGTTCCCACACTTAAAAAGACAAGTCTTTGAAGACCAAGATTCATAGAGTTAATATTTTAAATGTTTTTCATTATGATAAGAGCACAGGGGAGAAAAGATGTCCAGAAAAAAAATATTTGAATGTTATCCTTTGAAGCTCATCCTAAAGTGTTCCTTTTCCCTCACATCACTTAGTCACTTAGTGCTTTGTGAAAGAACACAGGCCTTGATTTGTGTTTCTTTTGGTGAGTGCTCTAAATAATCATCCCGTTAACTTTTTGTCCTAAGAATGTGTATATGATTTTTTTTTTTTTTTGTGTGAAATGATTGATTGCAGTACTCCAAAGTTGTCTATACAAGACAACACACTGAGG
>NW_015505700.1:1303521-1309195 GCF_001515645.1 Sinocyclocheilus grahami
TGGATCGCCGGATCGGCTTTCACCGTGGACGAAGCGGAGTCCACGCATGTGGTTGCCACAAGCCTGCCACCGCTCCTTCGTCGAATCCGCCGGCCTCCGCTCACTCTAGCCCTCTGGCCTCCGCTCACTCTAGCCCGCCGTGTGTTTTGTTGTGAAAGCGAAACTACTTTGTTTGGTCTTCCAAAAGAGGACACGACTAGAAATCAGTGGTTAAGTTGTATTTACAACACTGTTCCAGAACAGTTCAATCCAAATATTCAGATGTGTGCAGCACATTTTATGGAGGACTGTTTCCTGATCCTGGTAGAGTAGACTACAATGCCGGCTGTTCTGACTCACAGACTGTAAGTATGTTTTCATAGTTAAAGAATTTGCCACTGATGATTCAAACGCGAGTTTTGAGCAGTGTGGAGTAGCGCTTGTTTGTCATTTCTCCGACCACAAATGCAGACATGGTTTTATGTTTATGCGGCACGATGCAATGCAAAGAGTAAAAATACAGTATAAGTCATTATAATTCGTAATTAGGTCCCCACTGGATGCAACAAATGCCTCGTTTGTAATGGGTTTTTACAAATATGTTTTTGAATCGTCGCTCCGGCCGAACAGGGCATCACAGTATGGTAAGGGGCGTAACATTTCCATCACACGCTTGAGGTATTCGGCCAATCACAACGCACTGGATAGCTGGCCAATCAGAGCACACCCCGCTTTTCAGCCAATGAGCTTTGTAAAAATCGACGAGTTTCAGAAAGGCGGGGCATAGAGAAGAAACAATAATGTACAGTATGTGGAAAATAATGTGTTTTTTTTTACTTTAAACCGCATAAACACATTTCATTACACCAAATACACAAAATAATGTTATTTTTAGCAACATCATATGACCTTTAAGTTCGGGTTAGGGAATCTAAAATATGGTCATGCAGAATAAGGCATTAATATGTGCTTTGTAAGTACTAATAAAAAAGTGAATATGCTAGGAATGTACATGCTAGTTAATAGTGAAAACTGGACCTTAAAATAAAGTGTTACTGAATAGTGTGAGGAACACCAGCAAGTTCATGTCACTCAAAACATAAAGTAGAAGACTAGCTAGTGCTTCTGGTAAATTATTATTCTCCACACATTTATATCTTCCTACTGCCTGAAGTGTCCTTGCAAAGGAAGAACATAGCATATATGAAGTATTAATGTTTGAGGAAGCTCTGAAGGCGTTTGCATAAAAAGTGAGGGTTATAAAACATAGTCATTTTGTAGCCATTACAAATCACATTCTACCTGCTGTAACAAGAAGCTGTATAGCATAACTCTACCTAACCATCTCTCATTACAGCCACACCACAAGCCTAATGGCAATTTAGTGCACTAAATTCACCCTGAGACGGAGAATGTGGGTGGAAAATGCAGATGGGGAGTAGATTAATAAAAAAATTGAAGGTGGCACAAGGCTATTTACTATGTGAGCTACAGGTAATGAGATATATGGCAGGAAAGCAGCGGCTGATGATCTGATTTGGAGTGTATGATGGAGAGACTGAGGAAAACAGAGACTGAGGGTGGTTACGGCTCGGGGAATTGATAAACTCTCAGTAATACGTGTCAGAACTCCAAAAACTAAATTTTTAAAAGGAGTCTGTGATGCTTGAGGTTCAAAAATATTTAAAGGAATTGTTCACCCCAAAATGAAAATTTGCTAAAATATTTACTCACCCTCAGGCCATCCAAGAGTTTATTTCTTAATCAGAACAGATTTGGAGAAATTAAGTATTACATCACTTCTTCACCAATGGATCCTCTGCAGTGAATGGGTGCCGTCAGAATGAGAGTCCAAACAGTTGAAAAAAGCATCACAATAATCCACAAGTAATCTACAACCTCTCCAGTCCATCAGTTAACATCTTGTGAAGCCAAAATCTGCATGTTTGTAATTAACAAATCCATAAGGCATGTTTAACTTCCAATCGCTGCTTTTGGCTAAAACACGAGTCCTCTATAATATTGCTTTCTCCAATCAAAAAGTCATCTGAATTAGGAGAGAAATACGCACAGATCAAGCACCATTTACTGTACAAAACAGTTCTAAGCAAATGTGTGGGTGGATTTTGATGTTAAAAGACAACAGAAGATGGACTTTTTCACTGGAGGAAGCATTATTATGGATTATTGACTCTTATTTTGGCCAGAAGTGATGGTTTAAAGTTACGTCTTGATGATAATGGTAACTTGTTTCTTACAAACATGCACCTTTTCACTTCACAGGACATTATTTGGTGGATTAGAGTCCTTGTGGATTACTGTGATGTTTTGTGGGTTACATTTTTGTGGATTACATCACATTGCTGTGATGGACCTGTGGATTACTGCAGCTGTTTGGACTCTCATTCTGACGGCACCCATTCAGGATCCACTGGTGAGCATTATAAATATTTTTGCTCAAAGCTCTCTCAATTGTCTTTCCTTCTTTTCTATTTTTTTAATGGCTAGAAGTGCTGAAATTCAGCCACACTAGCTATGTTTCCATCCAAAGATTCAAATTAAATTTACGCGCAAAACTGGAATATCGCATAAAACATATGCGAATAAAGCCGTTTCCATCCAACGAGTCAAAGAGAACAAAATAGTCACTTCCTGGTAAACTGGCACTAAATATCACTAAGAAAACCAGGAGAAGCCACTGAATATAATAATTTTCATATATGATAAATTACTTGCGCCTCAGAGCGAGCAGACGAAACACAATAAATGCTTTTCGGAGGTGGATGCCAGCTGTTTGGGAACGCAGTCGTGTAAGATAATTATACAGAAATACTTTGACAACAGACTTTGCTCAGGCATTTCAGAATGACCATAACAACATATAGACGCTGTGAACGAGATCGGCCCGCTGCTAGTCAAGTTATCATAGCGCAAAGTCACATGACTTTTTCGATGCGCATTGAGGAATTTATTCGGTAAATGTGTTTCCATCGTAGTTTGTGCGCATTTTAAAAGTTTATCCTACTCAAATGTGCGCATAAGTTTTTTATGCACATTTTTAGAATTTAATCGCATCTCGAAGTTTCCATCCAGCGTTTTTTTTTATGCGATATTCCAAAAGGTGCATAAAAATAGGTGGATGGAAACGCAGCACTGTTTAGAATTACAGGTTTGAATGACATCTCTAATAACTGTTGCTACATTTAACAGCTAGCTATGTGTTATCATAAAGATCAAAATAACAGCCTTCAGTCTTGGGCATCTAAATGTTTGTCTGTTACTGCTGGCTGTTGCTCAGCGTCTCCCATAGCTGTGGTCCAGCTTGTTAAAAAGTGTGGAGCTTCTGTTTCATTAATTGTGTGCTTTGGCCTTCAAAGCGAGTCCATCCCTGATTTCCTGGAGGAATGTGTATTAGAGCAGGATTACATGATCAGAGCCCCTCAATTTTCAGGACTGGGAGTTATTGGGAGGCCTGGTTTGTTTATTCTTTTAATGATTTGTTTCTTTCTTTTAATTTCAGGACCAAGTAAGTAAAGTTGTTGTAGTAGTTAAGTTTATGTATCGGGTCAAGTTAAGGGATCTAGAATATGGTCATGCAGAAGGCATTAATATGTGCTTTATAAGTAGCCAATATTCTAGTCATATGCAGGCTAATAAGCAATTAGTTAAAAGTGAATATGTGTTCCTACCAAATTTTTCATATGTTTCAACTTGTTTACCCTTCAGTATGTTATGTTGGGTAACACTTTATTTTAAGGTGCCCTTGTTAGACATAGACATATTGACAACATTTCAAATGTAAATTGTGTGTGTGTGTGTGTGTGTGTGTGTGTGTGTGTGTGTGTGTGTGTGTGTGTGTGTGAGTGTGTGTGTGTGTGTGTTTTAGGGGTGATTAGTGGCTCACAAATACCTATTTAACAGAATATTGACATTTTTTGCCCTTTATGTCATTTTAGAGGTAGGGTTAAAGCATCTAAAATACATATAAAGAATGGTTAAAAAATTACATGTAAAAGATTTGTAATTAACTGATGGACTGGAGTGGTGTGGATTACTTGTGGTTTATTGTGATGTTTTTATCAGCTGTTTGGTCTCTCATTCTGACGGCACCCATTCACTACAGAGGATCCATTGGTGAGCAAGTGATGGAAAGCTACATTTCTCCAAATCTGTTCTGATGAAGAAGCAAACTCATCTTGGATGGTCTGAGGGTGAGAAAATGCAGCAAATTTTCATTTTTGGGTGAAATGTTCCTTTAATTGTCTTTTCCAGTGAACCATTAATGAAAGTTGTTTTTCCAAAATTCTTGTTTAGTTTTTGGTTGTCTGAAATGATGGACGGATAATCAGCGTCGTTGCACTCAGAGATGTGATGTGGCGGCTGTAATAAGTGGCAGGGTGGCTGACATATGGGAAGGAGGAATGAAGCAGACTCAAGAGGGCTGTGAGCAGAGGTGAAAGTGACTCATCTCAGGCTTTGAGAATTTTTAAACATGAGCCGAGAGGCGGCATCTTATCTCACTGATGAATATGTTCCAGATGGCAAACTGGGAGGCGATGGCAACAGACTGACACAGTCACCACACCTGAAGGGCAGCGGCAAACACACTGGAATCGTTCATGATATCAGAGCTCGTTTCTAATGGTATGAGGGCCCCCAAAGACCGGATAAATTAGGACATTAGTATTTTTGTCTTATGACCATAGGATGTCTTCCCGGAGCAATAATATCTCACTGAATTGTGCTCACAAGTTCACCTGCAGCTTTAACCTTTCAAACACATTAAACCATAACTGCACCAATGAAATGAATCTCATCGGGGAGATTGAGGTGAAATGAGACCGTTTTCACAGGTTGTCCTTTAGGCAAGAAGAAAAGAAATACAGGCAGGGTTATTATCATTAAGTAAACTAATAAACAACAAATATTTATATTACAGTACTTAAAATAAACATTAACTGAAATGAAATCTAAAAAAAAATAAACTTATTATATTTCAGCTAGTTGCCAAGGCAACATTTCTCATTTTGATTTAGTTTAAGCTGAAGTAAATAACTAAAATTAATAAAAATGACAAAAACATGCAACAAAATTACTCAAATCTAACTACAATTAAAAGGAAGACTAAAACAATTTAATCAAAAGTAGTAACGCAATTTACCTCATGTTAGGGGTAGGCTGAGCCATGACAAACTGAAAATTTATGTTTAAAATATGCAAGTAAACATGTGAGCATAATTACAGAGAAACTAGCTTTTTAATAATGCTTAACCTCAGAAAGAAATGGTACTTCACAAAGAAATGGAACACTGTAAAAATCGATTTTTTTTTTAAAAACAAAGTTTATTGGAGTATGTTACTGCCATTTCTTGTAATTATTTATTCCTGATATTCACTAGCAGTATATTATATTATATTATATTATATTATATTATATTATATTATATTATATTATATTATATTATATTATATTATATTATATTATATTATATTATATTATATTATATTATATTATATTATATTATATTATATTATATTATATTATATTATATTATATTATATTATATTATAAAGAAGATACATACATGTGTCATACACTGTAAAAAACATTCCGTAAAATTTACGGTAAAAAAACGGCAGCTGTGGTTGCCAGAATTTTACTGTAAAAAATATGGTAGCAACGTTTTAGATTTTA
>NW_015505700.1:1311761-1316608 GCF_001515645.1 Sinocyclocheilus grahami
AAAAAAACATCAAATATGAAATGTAACGCAGGGAATTCTGGGAATGTCAATTTACGGTTATTCATTGTAAATTATACGCTCTTTTTCACTTCCAAAAACAGTATACTACCGTAAAATGAATGTCCAATACATGTAATGTCCAATACAGTTTTTCACCGTATATAGTAGGGGAATTTACCATTAACCATTTAACAGGTTTTTACTGTAGCATTTTTACAGTCTTTTACCGTTAAATTCACGGTCATTGTTCACAGTGTATAATTTAAAGGCATGACGATTTATACTAATTAGAAACTAAAATCTGAATTATGGTGCATGAGACATTATTGGTTATTTAATATTTTTAACAATACTAATAAAATACTACTACTATTAATTTATCACTGGCAAGTAAAATATAACAAGTTAATATTGGCTAAAGACTGATATTATTCTGTTTAGCCTGGTGCAAAATCATATATGCAAGTGATTTACTCACATTGTAGAGGTTTGAAAATGTTAATAAAAATAATGCATTGAGGTATATCTTCAATGAGGCAACCAAACCAGCCCAGGACAATCTATACTGCACAGTTTATATTTGCACTACATTAAGGGGTTTCTCTATCCCAGTCTCTGTTCTGGACCCCTCTGGTCCTATACGGGCTGAGCTCCAAGAAGGATTGTGTGAAGCTAATGAAGTCCAAGTCCAGGTCCTCGCTCTGCATCCGTCCCAGAGAAAGCCTAATCCCGTTAGCTGTGCTTTCTCATGGATAATCCCTCCACTTCCCACCTGGCCATCCTTCAGTCTCTGGGATGACCGTCTTCTGCTGAACACTACAGGTAAAAACTGCGTCTGCCAATATTTAACAAGCAAGACCATTTAATTGGCACACATTTTTATTATGTAATTAAGGTTTTTTTAGTATGAGGTTTTGTATAGTGTTTAATGGTTGATTTTACATTTTATTAATAAAAGATTATTAGATTATGTTTTACAAGAACATATTATTTCAATATTTTTACTTCACATTTCATGTTGAATTCAATGTATTACTTGCCATTTCTTTGTAATTATTTGGGAAATTTACTAACAATTTAAAAGTGAAAATTGGTTCTACACCAATCTTTTTTTAGTGTGTTTGTGTGGGTCATAACAACCAGGCCAATTTTTGAAAAAGTTACGGTAAAGAAAGACCAATTATTTTGGTAACGCTTTCCAAAAAGTCCCATTGGTTAACATTAGTTAATGCACCAACTACTGTTAACTAACAATGAGCAATACAGTATTTTCTATATTTTTTACAGTATATTTTAACTATTGTTTATGTTAGTTCATTGTAAGTTCATGTTGGCTCAGACACATTAAATAATATTAACACAAACAATTTTTTGATTTTAATAAAATATTAGTAAATGTTTAAATGTACATTAACTAAAATTAATGAAAGCTTTAGAAGTATTTTAATTGTTAGTTTGTTAACAAATGGAACCTTATTGTAAAGCATGTTCTATTAATTGAAAATATGATCAAATACAATTCTGCATATCAGATTTAATATTTAAATATCATAATATTGATCAGAATTGGTGTAAAACCTCAGTTTTTCGAGAATACTTGAGTTGAAGTGGGTCACAGCTCATTTCCTCACCCATCCTCAAATGTCAAACCGTATGAATCTCCTGTCAGCTGGTTTGACTAGCAGTAAATCACCAGTCCATGAATCTCCTCTATGGCTCAGTGTTTTCACCCATCTGCTCCGAGACCCTTCTGCATCCTGCATTTCACTCATAATCGTGCAACTGTTCTTCTCAGTTTGGCTCGGTGTTATTTGTGAAGTTGTGTTTCTATTGGTTGTACTGCACATGGTCTGCTGCTAAAACAGAATCTGATCACTGGACCAAACAGGGTTGGAGGGGTTTTAAGTGAATCACGATTTAAAATCTGCAGTTGTGGGAGTGTATAGTCTTGGTTTGAATGCATTCAAAGCAGATCGCATGACTGATGATGTACAGCGCAGTGTCTGACCTGGAATGGAGAGTTTAGAGTGAGCAAATTGAGTTAACAGAGCCCACCAGTAAGACCACTGCAAAACAACGTCCATCTTTCTCTGCTCAGGTGTAAAGTGGAGCAGCGTGGGCAGACAAGTACAGCTGGCCTGCTCTGTTTCCGCAGGTGTTCAAGCCAGGAGAGATTAGGGTCAGATGCATTTATCAGTGATTAACAGTGACTTGAGCCCACACAAACAGCCATGATCCCACTGGAGCAAAACCCATGTGACCAAGAGTGAGAAACAGTTAGATTTATATTACATATGTCATGTCAATTGCTTTCAAACTATGGCAGGTGCTGCAAGCAATTTCAGCTTATTTGTGTTAACTTTAATTACACACCTTCTGTCTAAAACTCCTCAAAGACATATCAGCAAACTCACATTCAAAAGCACATTCAAACACATTCAAAAGCCCTTCAGAAGATAATTATTTTGCAAGCAACATGAAATGATAGTAGCTGGCATTGTCCTTCTTGAAGTATGGAATTTACTTTCAGTTATATCTAAACTATAGCTTTCCGGATCTTGAGTAATTGTACTTTATTACTAAACTTTTTTTTTTTACATTTTGTGCTGTATTTAATTACTATGGAAATTTGAAACAGAAGGTCATTGCACACTGAGTCTGAAATTCTCGTCCGAATTTTTCGCATGTTAAAAAATAAGTACGACCTCACGTTGTGTCAATCATGTTTACACACTGCCTCCGAAACTTTCGTCCGTAATAAGAAAATTCGGAACAGGTTCGATTTTCTGCATTTTCACATCCGTAACAAGCATTTTGATAGGAAAGGATGACAAATACGAGAAGAAGAAAAAAAATGAAAAAATGCATACGAAAATTTCAGACTCAATGGTGCGCAAAGACCTTTATTCAGTTATATTTGCAAGGCAAAAATAAAAAAATGTAGATCACCAGTGTGCAAAGTATATATTTTATGGGTCATTGTGACTTTTTACTGTTTACTTTTGTACTGATTTTTACTGTTTTTGTCCATTTTAATGACAAATGTTAAATAATGTTAAAAAGTTTGGTTTTAAAAACTCAAATTTGATAATTTGTCATTATGTGCAGACACCTTCTTCAGTAATCATAACTTTGAGATAAAAAGTAATACAAACTATTTTTAGACTTTGCTGAAGATGAATTTAACTCAAGTGTGAACACAGTCAAAGTGTCAAAAATAACTATGTTTAACATTCAGGTGGCAAGTTTCAAGGCAGATGTTTCAGTTTAACATCTGGTGTGTTGTGTCCTGAAGCTTTACAACATACATAAAAAAGAGAGAGAGAAAAACAGCTTCCTTTATGTAATTGTAAAACTATTTTAAAGTTACGTTGATGAGAAATTCTCTTTAATTTCTTTATTTAATCAGTACCTTTTTTAAATACTTAAATTATCTTTTTCTCTCCTTCTTTTTGCAACTTTGAACTTGAATTTAGTACATTTTAAAAATAGAACCAATTTATTTGTGAACTAATTTCAAGCAATTTAACCATGCTTTCTGATTTACGAAAGCCTGGTAATATCAAGCGAAGCGTTAGTTCTGGCAGGTCACGTTAGTCAAGCTCGCATCAGCTGACTCTCAGCTGATCCACATCAACCTATGGGAATACGACACCTATCTAAGCATTCATATATAAGGTCCCTCAGTAGTATCAGCAGTTTTCGCATTGCTCAATAGCTAATTACCCTCCTCCATCCCCAGCTCCTCCTCTGTCAGTCGGGATTCAGCCTTCTGATTCTCCTTTGAACCAGACTAATTCTAAAATGTCTACATAAAAGGATTGAACTTTAACAATATCTGCAATACATTTATGTTGGGTCTGTTCTGTTTACCCTGGGGGGTTATCGCTGCTCTCCCTGCTCTCATCCATGCTAGGCTGCATGGATGCGCAGGGAGTTCTTGCCCAGAACAGAACCATACCGCCAATCCAAACTGTATGCTAATTGTCAATCATCTTTGACGATAGTGGTCCTGACAGAAGTACATGTATAGAGCATATGAGTATGTGTTTTACTCTTGAACATTTTTTCTTTTTGTTTACCTTGGATTGAACAGCATGAGGGAAATGCAGTGAGCAGCAGGTATAGTTTCAATCATACAGATTCAATTTAATTTTGTATGTGAATGCTGTTTGCCGCATCTTCTTGTAGTTATGTGAGAATACCTGTTAACATCTGTATCTTTGTGTGTGCCTGTTAAATAAATGTTTTGATGAGTATCACACATTTTTCCATCACTGTATCATGGATAGCAGTAACACACCGGACCAGTGAGTAGCTTATAGCAGATATTAGGTCATGCACAAACATGCAGAGCTTTGCTGCAGACCGGCATGGAGAGTCTTTACATGCTACACACGCAAAAGACTTTATTGCACTGAGCTGCATTTCCATATTAAGAGCTCAAGGCAAAAGACCCTCATGCTGAACAGACATAAACCTAAGCATTGTAATATCCAGACTGGCTTCCCTAGAGCATATATACATATATACATATATATTCATCTACAAGAACAGTACTGAAATGGGAATTTTTTTAATTTTTTTATTAGCATCGGCTACTGCTTCACTGGCACCCACAAGGCAAACCTGTTTATTTTTACTGTCTCCTGCTGCCATCTAGAGTTGACTTATAGCAAAGCAGCTTATTTGCATGCATTCACATCCTTGCCTATGCCCAGAGCAGCTGATGGACTTTACTGTATCTCCTCTTCCATCAGGGCTGGAATGATAGGCTGGATTGTGCAGGGACTGGGAAAAGTGGTTCCACAGGCAGATGAGAAATACAAGGGTCACACAGAGCCGGA
>NW_015505700.1:1316852-1322695 GCF_001515645.1 Sinocyclocheilus grahami
AAATTTTATTTCTTGATTTAACCTGTTTCAGAAATTATTCGCTTTTTAAATACTTCAGTAAAATTTTATTACAATTAATCTTTTTTTTTCTTTCTTTGGCTCCTTTGCATTTCCTTTTTTGCAATTTTGCAATACAATTTTGAAACTATATATATATATATATATATATATATACTATATATAATATTATTATTATTATTATTATTATTTGTTATTTTAAAACAAGATTTACCTTTACCAAAAAAAATGCATTGTTATTAACAAAAAAAGTACAATTATTTTATTAGATTAAAATTGAGGAAGAATGACTCCACAAAAATGAAAATGATGTATTTCATAAGCAAAGAAGTTTATTTTTTACTATTTATTTGCTTTTTTAATTTGCTGAGAAAGTTTCCATTTGTTATTAGATAAAGATTGAGAAAGAATTACTCTTCTGTACATAGATTTTTTTAAATATTTTATTTATTAGTTTATTATTTACTTACTTTAGCTTACATTTTAGAGTTAATGGAGTTCATTTTTAGAGTTAGTGTTAATGGAGCATTTCAGGTCAAGTCTCAAAGGGGTCTTTAGGTTTTCTAGAAACGTATGTGAGAGCTTCATTGCATTTCCATTTAGACTGCAGTTCCAGTGGTTAAAGTGGATCCTCCAGTAAGTACAGTGTTTTTGGAGAAAGCTACAGTATGTCAGGATCATGCTCGTTGTTCCCTCCTCTGTCCCACAAGTCAACTTTAAAGGGGCCATATTCTACACTTTTCATCAGCACATCATTCGGGCAGGGCAAGTTGCTGAATAGATGCTCATATTTAAATCTGGGTGGTCCAATTGGTTCATCCAATTGACATCCATTGTCAATATTGGATGTCTAGTACATACTGTACACATTAAGACTGCACAATCATATGTCCCCTTTAAGTGTGAGGTGATATACAGAGACATTCATTGCAGTTATTTGGTCTACAAACTCCACCACAAGAGTGGATTCCATCAAAATTCCATTCTGCTCAGTAATCAGCCAGTTTAAATACATGTAAACAAGACCCATTTATAACAACCAGTCCAAACTGCTGAATATTAATGACTTAGTAATTCCTTACAGCTATGTTATCATCACAGTATATAGCATTACAACAAATGAAGGTTGTAAACACAAACTGATTGCTGCAGACGAGCTTTTCAGGACTGCTTTAGGCGGTTATAGGTTGAGTCTTCAAAACAAATCCCTCTTGTCAATACTCATAATTTGAGCTTCATTGCCTTTCAGATATCTTAATGTTTCTTGCTATATTCTATTACTATCCTGCTATAACTATGGTATGACCCTGCTGCATCAAAAACATCAGATGCTTGCATAGCAGCTTAAAACGGGCATGCTTGCTTACATATGTGGTGTTTCTTCAACCGTAAGCGTTATCCAAATTAGCGCGGTGTTAAATGAAGACCACATAAAAACATTTTTTTTATTTATGGCTATTTTTCAAATGCTTCTATTTTGTTGCTTTACTCATCACAGCCCCAGACTTTCAACTTTAAAATGTTATAAATAAAAACATAAAATGAAAAACCATGCGAAATAATGAGTGAAATGCTATTTCAGTGATTAGTGTGTGAAAAATGTTTTCAACAATATTGGTTACAAATTATACACAAATTATGTCTGACCATTGTAAAATAAAATAGACACATGATGTGTTCAAATATAAGTAAAAATATGTAAGGTGTAGCAAGAGCATTAAAAGTGTGTTAAAAGAGTTGACAGTTTCTAAGTTTACAGAGCCAAACGTGCCTGAAGTTGAAGAAACACCGTTATATACTTAAAAACCTTCTTGCAAACATAAATAATTGAAATAATATAGACAGATGCAAACTAAAATGCAAGTCAATCACCAGGCCCTTTCATTTTCACACCAATATTAAATCAAGAATTAATGCAATAAGAGTTCTTTGTGTTTCTCATCTCTTTACAGGTGCAAGAGGTCAAAGACATTCCTGGTGAGTTCAGCCACTTAATCGGCATATCATATAGAACAGCATAAACTTTGGCTTTCTGAATTTGCATCGCAAAGGGCTGATGAGAGAGGACACAACACACGTGACATGATTCTCGCTCTCACCAGATGCTGAGCCACTGCCTCATATTCCTGTGGTGGAGGTTGTGTCTGATGAGGAGCCAGACGCTGCTAACGTGCCCTTCTCTCCCAGGTATATGAATGAATGAATGAATGATGCATTTATATAGCGCTTTATTGTGTATTGTTGTACACCCAAAGCACTTTACAATCATGTGGGGGGGTCTCTCCTCAACCACCACCATGTTAATCAGCTGTCAGAAGCTAATCTGAACTCTCATTCTGGCTGAACACCTTTAACCTATCTGTTTCTTTCTCTTTCAGGGTAATAGAATGGATTAAGCATGGTTTTGAGAAAGTAGTTCCCCTGTCTCCTGTCCATCTTCGTCCTCCCGCTGGCACAGATGCACCTGCCCAGAAGGCTGCTTCTGCACCTGTGACTCCCTGCAAACAAGAGCCAGGTACCTTTTTAAAAATCAAGAATGTTAGGCTTTCTTGGTGACAGAGTGGTCTGCATGTGACATTTGTTTTCTATTTAGCACCTGCAGCTCCTGAGCAAACTAAAGTAGCTGAGGATTCCAAAGGCACGAAGTGAGTGTCCATCTGCTTCCTTTAAAATGTCTATGGTTATGCAACCCGATCTCATGAAAGTGCATATAAATAGTACGCCAAATAAAAACAAAAGCTTTGGCGTGTATATGCTATGTAATGGGTAAAGGGTTGTGGGGTAGATGTGTATCATATGTATGCGAAAACTACGTATCATATGCACGCCGACAAATTTTGTATCATATGCACGCAAAAACTGCGTATTATATGCACGCCAAACACGTGTGTAGCATATACACGCCAAAGTCCATTTTTCATTTGGCGTACTATTTACACGCATTTTCATAAGACCGGGCTCGGTTATGTTAACCAACCAAGCTTTGACTTTGTTTTTGTTTTGTATGTTTCTTTTTGTGTTTGTTTGTTTTGGGTTTTGTTTGTTTTGTTTTGCATTTGTATTGTTTTTCTTTTGTATATGTTTTGTGTGTTTGTTTTGTTTTGTTTTTTCTGGTTTTGTTTTCTTTGTTTTTTGTGTTTTGTTTGTTGTTTTGCTTTACGTTTTTCATTTTGTTAGTTTTTTTCTGTTTTTGTTTTTTGTGTGTTTTGTGTTTTTATTTTTTGTTAATTTGTTTTTGGTTTTGTGTGTTTTTTAGTTGTTGTTTTTTTTTGTTTTGCGTTTGTATTGTTGTTGGTTTTTCTTTTGTGTTTGTTTTTTCTTTTGTGTTTGTTGTTGTTTTCATTTTTGTTTGTTTTATTTGTTTGTTTTTGTTTTCAGGGTTTTTTTTGTTTTGTTTTTTGCTTGCTAGTTTTTTTATTTGCTTTTTGTTCTTTTGTTTTGTTTTCGTTTTTTGTTTAATTTTGATTGGTTTTGTTTGTTTTCTTGTATTTTTGTCTTGTTTTGTGAACAACATGTGTCTGAAGCCTTTTATTGTTTGGATAAATGTAAAATGTTTTTACATATAATTAAGTCTAATGACATGCATAATATTTAATTTGTTTTCAAGTATGATTGGCTGGATAGTACAGGGGCTCGGACGCATCATACCACAACCAGTACAGAAACCAAAAGAGGTAAGCTGTAAGCACACTGTCCCCTTTAAAATAAAGTAGTGTGTGTAAAAAATAAAAAAAGTTAGAAAAGACTTCACTGCTAGTATTAACCCATTTCCTCTGTGTTTATTTGCAGGACAGCTCTGATATCGTTCAAAACGGTACGTTTTTTTTAACACATCTTTACACGCATAGATATAATGACTGCAGAAAGCTTTGCAAGACAGGGTGTTTTGTTCCCCACGATTATATATTTGAATATATCAGAGGCATTGCTAGTCTCTCACTGCTTATTTGTAGGTGGAGGTGTTAACTCAGCTCCTCTTCTCCTTCTGTTTCAGGGGAGTAGGTCGTTAAAGCCCCCTAAACATAAGGAGAAGACGACTGGGAGAGTCATTACCTCCACGCAGAGACAGCGAGAGACGTTCAGACATATACACATACTAATATCCTCTAGTTCCATACAGCTACATCGGATTTGAACATTTGCAGCAGTGCTTTTTCATGTAATCTTCCTTGGTGATTTCTGTTAACTGTATTACAGATTAGCATGCTGGCTTGTTAATTGTGATGATTGTTTAGTGCTTTGATGATTAGGCTACCTCACAGACATGCAGTAAACACACAGTGGCCCAGTCAGAGTTTACAATGTCATTTACTGCTTGTATATTGTCGACATTTGCGCCATCAGCATCACTAAACATTAAATATTTCCACCTTTGATTGGTCAGAATGTCCAGCCCCAAACTTGTGTACAGGGTTTCATAAGCCCCACAGAGCCACAGTTTTCACATGTTTAGAGGAAATCAACTTTAATCTATGAATATTAAACCAGGATAGGAGAAAGTTTAACATAAAAAATCTTCCACCTTTAACACTGCTTTTTCCTCTGTATTTTCTTCCTCTTGTTTTCCAGTACAAATATCTAAACATTCTTTAATCAAGACACAAGCAAAATGACATATTCTTGCTTTCTAAAATAAAATAATTCCTGATTAAAATGAGAAAAAAAAAATCTGCCAAAGCGGTAAGAAAAAAAATTTATTCAAAAGGAAATGCATTTTTTTACCCCATGGACATATATTTTTTCTTGTTTTAAGCATAAACTTGCTTCATTTTGATACATCTTTCAGAAAGCAAGACTTGAGAACATAATTTAGAAAATAATTTTTGCAGAGTAAAGGAGCACAGTTATATGCAATATTGTTGCCATAAAATGAAAAAAAATGGGGGGGGGAAATGCCCATAAATCCCCATGCCACTAAATGTATTTGCCAATATTTACATTGCTTTGAAAAACAAAACCTATGAGCTGTTTTACCATGCTAAGGATGTTAGCAAAGTCACTGTTCGTGATTCACCAATTCAAGGCTTCTCTACAGCAAGGTGGAACATTCTCATGTTGTATATTGATGTTATTTATGTTTATGTTTTATTGTGAAGGGCTATTGCTAACAACACAGGCAGCTACCTTACTTTCTCTGCTGTCTGAAATCAATAATAAATAAATGATTTCAAAAAAGCAGATTGTTTGTCGTGTGGTCAGAGCAGAAATGTGTAAAATGCTAAAAATGCTGTCAAATTGTATGTGGAAGAAGCACTACTGCAGCTAAAATAATTTCATTCATTTTTAAAACACATTATGTTTCAGTAAGTTTGAGCACTTTAGGACATATACTGTATGTGTTTCATTAACCAAATTTGGTAACACTTTAGAATAGGGAACATTAAGAAACTCCTAATTTGCTGCTTATTAATAGTTAGTAAGGTAGTTGTTAAGTTTAGGTATTGGGTCGGGTTAAGGGCTCTAGAACATGGTGATGCAGAATAAGGCATTAATGTGCTCTTTATACTGTAAGTACTAATAAACAGACAATATGTGAATAATATGCATGCTAGTAAGCAACTAGTTAATAGTGAGAATTGGACCTTAAAATAAAGTGTTAGCCTAAATTCTTACAGCTTACAAAATGTGCAAATTCCAAATGTGTTGCTTTTTAATACATAATACAAATGTACAATGCATTTTTAGTATTAATAATAAAAAAAAAAAAACATGATGCAGCTCTAACCGCTGACAATTGCCCAAAACCCACTAAAACCATCCAAAACCAAAACAGACCAGCGTAATCTGCATTGCCATGCTTTGAGACCAGCAAACCACTTTGGGCT
>NW_015505700.1:1327525-1328242 GCF_001515645.1 Sinocyclocheilus grahami
AGTGCTTATAATGTTTGTAAAGGTTTTATGTTATTTACATTATTTATGAATATAATGATCAAATATGACTTGCAGTATATCTTTTTTTCTCTCTCAACAATGCAATTTTGACCCTGAGCAACTTATAGTCAGATGCAACTTATTTTTCAGAAATTTACTATTTGAAATTCATTTTTTATGATGTAATGTTTACTTGTGATAGCAAAGCAGTTTCATACATTTATGCTTTTATCGAAAGAAACTTACATTGCATTAATAAATTCAAGGTACAGTACTGTATACATTTTTAGCAATTCATTCGTTCCCTGGAAATCAAATCTATTGCCTTTGCATTGCTTACAGGAATGCAATTATGAATTATATTATTGAAATGAGTTCATTTGGTGCTTTAGAAACTATTAAATTAATGGGATGAATGAGAGAAAATTTTGAATATAATTAATGCATAAAGAATCCATAAAGCCTTCTTAATTGTCATTGCAGCAAGCAGATGATTCTTTTAAGAGATATTTTGAATAACGCAGCATTTAATTGAAATAGAAATAATCCTTTGTACATATATTATTTTATTTGTTTATTTGTTTTTGTTCAATTAATCTTAAAATAAATCTTTCTTTCAAAGTCCACATCTTTCACACTGTAAAAGATTATGTACTGTAAATAAAACAAAGATTACAATAAAATACTAAATCAGTCTTTATACTTTAAAATTTCATG
>NW_015505700.1:1328459-1331037 GCF_001515645.1 Sinocyclocheilus grahami
CACACACACACACACACATACAGTACATAAATACAATGACTATACAAGTATGTGCGGTATAAACCAAATGAGCATAACTGTAACTGTTGATATGCAGTTTGTGCATAATCAATGCAATGTCATGTGAGCATAACTGAAGTGGTCTGCCTATCTGCAGTGCCTGCTAGCTGTACTGGCGTAAAGAGCTGGATTCTTCGCATCCCCCATGCTTCCACATGTCTGAGCAGCTTACATCTGCTGAAAAACAATAATGTCCCTCTGCCCAAGATGCCCTCCGATCTCATGCTGCTATACCAGGAGATGTCCCAGCTCCCAAAACAAGCCAACCAGTGCTTCCAGAACGTTCTCCACCGCCTCAACATCCTCAAGCCCATGTAGAACGCCTCAGCAGCAGCATGTAGTCTTGGAGTTAGAATTTGTAGCTAGTGGATTTTATTCTTAAAACATCCCATGCTGAAGTGCCCTAAAATCCAAATCATCCCATGCTTGACAACTATAGACATGACTTTGAAGTGCCCTGCAGTTACAGAAAGACGCCAAACCTGCAGCAATCTCTCAGGTGAACTGACCGTGCTAGATAGTGCTGTGCTGTGCTGTCTGTTGTGTGCCAGTGATATGTTGCTAATGCAAGTACCAGTGTTACTATAGTTCACACTTAAGGTTATGGCTTTTTCCCAACTCTACCACATAGTGTGCGCTATTGACTTGAATGTTGCCTCAGATCTTGCATCCTGTTGAGGAGAAATGTGCTAGACAATAAAAAGAGTGAAAACCCCCTTATATTGGCAGTGTTGTGAATATCACAGAGATCTGGGGGTCTTTTGACTGGTAGGCACCTAAATGTAATAGCGAGCAGGGATCGACAGTGCAAAGCATTTCATTTGTGACTAAAAAGGTGTGTGCAAAATGTAAAATGCATTTAGGCGAGTGTGTGCAAATTAGAAAAATTCCCGTGGGTCATTTAAAAGTAAAAAAAAAAAAATTATGAAATCGAAGTCCCTCCTGTTTTAAAATTGGTAGCCAGCTATATTAAATGATAGACGTTTCAAAATAAGAGTCCTGGTATATTTCATGCTTGTTTATAATTAAAAGTCTTGCATTATGCATATCATTTTTTTCTTGGTCATTATTGGTAATTTGGTTACACAATACACTGTGTCTGGCATTTAACGGATTGCCCTGTCACATGAAGGAAAGACCAAGAACAGTATTTAACACATTAAATATATATAACAACTTCTATCAATTTTCATTGTGCCTCTAAAGTTTTCAACTTAGTTGCCTATGTGCTCCTTTGGGGACAAAAAGGTCGGCTTCAGCAATGAGATTTGCAAATTCAGATGTAAAAATTTAGTTAATTCTGTATTCGGTTTACTATTTAAAGAATGCGAATGTAGCCTTTCGTGCTATAAGATTTATTATCCACAGCATGATTCAGTGCCATGGTTATTTTTTATCATTTTGTGTGTTTCTTTCTGAAGTATTTGATTGTAGTTGGTATATAATAAAAAGCCGTTTGAGAATCTCTAAAATTAAGATATCAGTGCTAAAATGTCATTGTGTGTGCTCTCAGAAAGCACCCATGTGAAGCCAGCACTGAAGGTAGAGGAAGTGGATGATTGAGAGATGAGCGTTCCTGAAATCATTGTGCCCTCACTGTTCCTGTAACAAACCTGACGTCCCGCAGGTCAGTGCTTATCAATCTGATCTAATAATATGATTTACTGGCTAAATATCATACACATAATGCCATTTCTCTGAAAGTCCTGTTTTTTCTTTCCACTCCCAGCAAAGCTGTGGATTCAGAGTAAGTTGTTCTTTATGTAGTTTTGTAAAACTAGAGCTGCTATAGTATATAGACTGTAATGTGTTGTATGTTGTTGTTCAGAAGAATGCAGGAGGAGATGGCTCCTGGTGAGGAAGATGAAGACCAGAGCAAGTCTGATCTACTTACTGTGGATGAGTGAGTCTTTAAAAATTCATATACAGTAGTTGCTTTAGACTCAAATGAGATGTCATACTTCAATCTGACATGACTTCCTCTGATGTGTTGTCATTTTCTGTAGAGGCCTTGAGCGTCCAGCGCCTGCAGCCAGCCAGACAATACTGCTGTGAATGAGCGTCTGCAGGAACTGGTCAAGATATTTAAAGAGCGAAAAAGACCGTGCAAGAGAGAGACTGGTGGATCCAGATGATTCCGATGATGAAAGCCCTTCAGCATGTGAGTATACCTTTTTTTTTTGGTTTATTTTACTGTATTAGTTCAGCGATGTCAGGTCAAGGATAGGTTGATTCTTCACCTTTGATATTTGAGCCCTAGCTCCGGCCAAAAAAGCCTGGTGAAGCTCCGCCACCTCCTCCAGATGAAACGAAAGATGCTGAGGAGGAGGTTAAAATCTACGAGTTTATGGGATACAAGTTCCCAGTTCCTCAGTTCAAAATGCCCCAGATTCCTGCTTGGCTGAAAGTCATACTGGACTACCGTTTCCCATCCAGCATTGATCCCTACACCGGTGAGATCTACAACCAGCAAGAGTATATGAGCTCTATGGATCACAATGGGCCATTATTATAAAAA
>NW_015505700.1:1331047-1332516 GCF_001515645.1 Sinocyclocheilus grahami
AAAAATATACAAACAAACTACCTTATTCTATTTTTTATGTTTTTATTTGAGAGACCACTACAGGCAAACAGAGCGATTCAAGGTAAAATTATTCTCTACTAAATCTATGCATTGACACTGAACAAAAACTTCAATCAGTTAGTGAAACTTCCATCGGTGTTGGATCTTTCAGATGGATGTGATCAGTCTCTTTCCACTGGATTTGCTGTGTGTCTTCACAGGCATCAAATCGCTCATGAGGTTCCCTCGCCTTCTAAAGGTAAAAAAACACACAGACCCTGTTCTCGTCCCACTTTCACACACACACATGCTTAAAACTCACACTTATTCTGTGCCTCTTTTGCAGTACAATGCATTCTTTGAGTTGAATGAGCAAAGCCTACATTTACAGGTCAGACTAGATCCCACCACTAGAGGTCAGTATAACACAAAGCGGATACCTCTTAAAGGGACAGTTCACCCAAAAATTCTGGGTGAATCTCTTTTATTGTAAAATAAATGGCAAGATCACATTTTTCAGGAAATTTTATTTTGCATAAAGAAAATTAAGACTTATTTAGGAATACAAAGCATCATTATTTTCATCATATAATTCCCCCAAATTTAAAAAAATAAGACCATTACTAATGATTAAAAATGATACATTTTGAAGTATGAATACTACAATAAAGTATGTCTTTTCTGGTTGTACAGTCGTGAGATTTGGGGGAATTGTGTAAAAATTATGAAAATGTATGTTTTATTCTACTTATTTAGCAGATAATTTTTTACAATTATGGTGTTATCTAATCAGAGTTATTATAGTTAAAACTAAAAACCATTCAAAACGAAACTATAATAATATTACAATAATAACTAAAGCTAATAATAACTAAAACTAAAACCATTAAAAACTTTTGTGCCTTGAAATTAAATCAACTTTAACTTATTTTATTTCAACATTGTAACATTTCCGACATTTAGTTTAACTTGATGTACTAAAATAACCCAAACTAACTCTGAAATACAAATAAAAATAAACTCATTTTTAAAAGTTTAATAAAAATGTCAATAATAGACAAAAAAAATCTATTAAAAATACTGTTAAAATAAAAACAGAAAAAATAGTAATAATTCAAAATGTAAACAAAAAGTATAAAATGATACTAATATCAAACTGTATCTAATGAGGAGCACTCATCACTAATGAGATCAAAATCACTTATCACTAAGATTTGGTTCATTAGATTTGTAGAATGTGATCAAATATAAAAATAAAATGAAAATATAAAAAATATTTAAATATACATATATGTTTGACAAGAAAATAATCTTTGTCTTAATGCAAATTATAATTTCTTAGTTTTTCAACTGAAATATGCTTTGGCCATTGATCTATCCTGCCACTTTAAAATAATCAAATCATAAAACTCCATGCATTGTAAAGTCTTGTTTTCCTCTGCGCTGTGTGTGTGTGTGTGTGTGTGTGT
>NW_015505701.1:0-246 GCF_001515645.1 Sinocyclocheilus grahami
CTCAAGAATGACTGACCTATCTAAGCATTCATATATAAGGTACCTCAGTATTATCAGCAGTTTTCGCATTGTTCAATAGCTAATTAAATGGCGAATTTGGCAGGCAAAACACCATCATCACCAAAGGCGGACAGTAACTAAGTACATTTACTTGAGTATTGTACTTAAGTACACTTTTTGAGTATCTGTACTTTACTTGAGTAATATTTTTTCTGGAAACTTATGACTTTAACTTCACTACATTTG
>NW_015505701.1:362-2935 GCF_001515645.1 Sinocyclocheilus grahami
CCCAGCATTTTTTGAACACTGACCAGTTGCAAATGTGATATTTATTTACAACAATTCAATAAGAAGAAGATGATATTGTGGTATATATAAGACACAATGTTTTCTGATTTTGCTAAATTGTGTACGTGAAACTATTACCTATAAAGCCACAGAAGAACTGTTGTGCGTCTCCTAATAAAGGAGCACTGCACAGACCATTCTGTGTGTGACATCAAAGTACTACGAGAGCGATTAGACAGCATTTTATAATTTTTTGTTTTGATGTCAAATAAGTCTTGCTGTTTTGATTTTTTGTTAAAGCAGTGTTGCTGTTGTAAAGTTGTAAAGCTACAGTTGTGTTGCTGGGTTTTAAAGCAGGTTTGTTTTTTTTATTTTCTTCCTTATCAGTCTGTATTTACAGCAATTTCACTGTCCGCTCTGTTCAAATGTGGATGAATGGCTACACATATATGTGTCCAGAGCTGTGTGAGATCACTACCATCCTGCTTTTGTGGGGGTGGGTAGGGGTGTTAAATAATCCTTTTTTTTCCATAGGTTTTTTACATTCTAAAAGCTCTTTATTCCAAAGATACTACAAGCTAGTCAGTGTATTCAGTAGGTGTAATGTATTGTAAGTTGCTTCAAAGGTATTGCAAGTATCATATACAACAATAATAAAACTTTACTTTTGGAAATTTTGGAAATGTACTTTTGGTACTTAAGTACTTTTAAAAGCAAGTACTTCTGTACTTTTACTTAAGTAAAAATCTGTCTTTACAACTTTTACTTGTAATGGAGTAATATTTGACCAGCAGTATCTGTACTTTCACTCAAGTAATGGAGTTGTGTACTTTGTCCGCCTCTGATCATCACTAGGAATCGGGAATATAGAGAAGTGGAATTTGCTTCCCCAATGGTCTCATCTGCGATTCATCCAAGTTCATTAACTTGAACACGTGAATTCACCACATTGAGTAGGCCTGTAAGCTGCCTGATTCGGAAGCATTATTTCACTCATCATCACTACATTATTGTCAAGGACTCCACAAGTTATGTGACTGACTCAAGAACAACTTCATCCCCAAGAAGGATATCAAGAGATCAAGCATCCACTTCACAGCTGCTATGTTTCACTCTCTCGAACGTCTTCACAAGCTAAGTTCCATTTAATGTTCTCAGGTTATCTGCAACATGCGTGTTGCTAAGGCTATCCATGTTACTTGGGCTCATTAAGTTGTTTAGAGTTAAATGCTTGTGCTAGTTCATGCGAATGTGCGGTACTTATCTGTTGTGAATGGCAACACGCTTGTCGCTTCAATAAGCTACGCTTAACGGGGGTCTAATGTAGGGGTCGACCGATATGTCTTTTTCAAGGCCGATGCCGATACCGATTATTACAGCTCAAGTAGACCGATAACCGATATTTTGAACCGATATATATGTCTGGTGTAAAAATGAAAATTAATGTCAAAATTAAGAATAACAAGGGCTCTGAAAAAACTGCCTTCCCTAGTGTTGGTTGAGTGTAGTACTCCCACAGTAAACTCTTTATTTTAAAGAGTTAAACCTTTATTTTTTGAAGAAATAGCATATTGTGTGATTATTCTTTTAAACAAAAGTTGTAATAATTGTTGTAGTAGTCAGGGGTTAAAACAAAAACAAAAATCTTTTGACTGAAAATGTTTCCTCGGCCAAACCCCATTCCACAGCCATACCTATCACACACCCAGTTTAAGAGCAGTGTTTTTCTTGTAATCAAGAGCGCTTGTCCTCCTAATTAAAAAAATTAAGGAGCACCTTCTGATCAAAAATCTAAAATTCTGATCAAAAATTAGCCTTCCTAATATGAGGTGAAGTGATTTACAGGGGCATTTTCTTTTTACCTGTGCAATGGCATCATTTTCATCTGTAAAATTCAAAAATTTATGTTTATAAGCTTTTTAAAATTTCAATTTAAAACAATATAATAAGAAGTAGAATAAGACAAATAAGTTACCAATCATGAAATTTGTATTAATGAAAAATTAATTTGTACTACACAGGTGGCACAAAAAGAACACAAAAGTGGCTTGTAGGTACAATTTCAGACATTCAATGAGGCTCAGAGGTGGCATGAGTGCAATTAAATTAATGCATTCATGTGGAGATTAAAGTTTTAAATAAAATTTTGAATACAGAAATATTAAATGATTTAAATAACTGCAATTATACCTAAAAATGAAACTGAAATCACCAGCAGATGGCGGCAAATCACGGATTTTATCACTGAATCATTCATTCAATTGATTAGTTTTAACAGATTTTTGTTGATGAAACAGAGCAAAATCAGGCAGTACTTGTTCGTTGAACTGTTGTATTAAATCAATATTAATAATTATTAAAATCTGTCACTCTCCTGTGGGCGCACAGAAAATGAGAGTTCTCAAGACTCAAAAGTACGTGCAAATGAAGGAACCTGCGGGAATGAGTAGAATTAATAGCCGCAATCCTGCGCCTGAAATGCAAGACCTGCTCTGTGTTCTCTGCTAATAACCCGACAATGATGATGAGAGCGGCGTTATGTTGTCAGTGAGAAGGATTTTTGGTGTGCTGGT